>NC_081825.1:109521888-109824161 GCF_030867095.1 Alligator mississippiensis | reverse complement strand
GAACAAAATAAAGCACAAAATATTGTCCAGTCTCGGGCAAAGTGTGACCATGAGTTACTAATGATTATAATATGCTGGAAGAAGTAAGATGGTAACTACAGAAAGATTAGCATGGCATATTCATATTCTTTATGGTCTATGTAAAAGGAGGCTTGCAGGACTGTATTCAAACACACCACAACTATCATTCTTAAGGTACTACAAAAACACCTTAGAAAGTATATATGAAATTAATTTAGGAGTTAAAAAAATCAAAGAAAAGACTGGAAATATTTATACTGGATCCAAATGGTAAGTCACATGGAGGAAACTATGGAGTCTTGTTACAAATACCAAAAATACAGGCTATTTCAAGTCAAAGACAATAATGATGGAACAGGAAAAAAACAGTTCCTACAGCAGTGTAGGCATAGATTTCTTTACACAGGCTGGTTTAAATTGTGTGATTGTACTCAACAATGACTCTTATTTCACTGAGAGAGTCTTCCTAGAAGATACAGCAGCTAAAAAGTGTATCTTGCTTATCAAATCTTTTTTACCAGACTTTGTATACCTGATATTGCAATGTCTGACAACAGACCACAGGTTAGTAGACATAATTTTAAGCAGTTTTCAGGGAACTACAGTTCAGGCATATCACTATTAATCCCTATTATCCTCATTCAAATGAGTCAGTGGAAAGTAGTATCAGAGTAATAAAAAGGCTTACACATTTTTAGAACTGTTAAGTGACCAAACAGCATCAATTAAGTATAGATATTCACCTGCCAACATTTTATTCAATAAAAAACTGAAAATAAACATGGCTTCACTATTAGAAACTCTTGTCAGAGTCACTGAGTTTTTACAGATATATAAGAAAATGAAGCAGAACAGCAACTAAATATGATTTGGACTCTCAGGAGTTTCCACTGTTCGATAAAAATGTTGGTGTGTAAAAAGTGCTGTCACAAGATGGAACCCCCTTATTCAATACATTTACCAAACCGGAGATCTATGTACTGGGAGAAATAGGTGGTACCTTTGCAAAATTCTGAAAAAAAAAGTAAAAAGAGGACAGTGAGTAGTCATCTTACCTGAAAAATATTAGACATCAATGACCACAACCACTTCAGATATCCTAGCCCTGGAATATGACACACACAAAAGAGTCATGCTCTACAGGACATCAGATCTAGGGACAGAAATTACATGTAAACTGGTATAAATGATTATAAATTGGTTCAAAGCTGCAACACAGCAGAAGTTCAGTGCACATAAACTGCTTTCAAAATGGCTGAAACCAGTTTAAGATAAATCTGGATGGATGGATGTAGTATCAGATTTAACTGATTTAGGTTAAATCAGTTTATGGAACTTCTATCCTAGGTCCTTCAGATCCTCATGACAGTAGATGGTACCTCAGATCAATGTTGGTTAGTAGACCAATAGCGTAGTTAATATTTCTTCAGTTATCAGCAGAGCCACAACTTTGTGGCCGCATTCACACGAGCATGGACATTTGTTTCCCTGGGGTCAAGAAGCAGTGGCACACCTTGCGCTGCTGCTACTTGTCCCCAGGGAATGCCTGTGCCACACACCCCTGGTGCATGGCAGGTTACCCTGGGTGGGGTAGGGAAAGCTTGGGCCAACACTGTGCTTGTCCCAGCAGCCTTACCTGGGCCCAGGGCTCTCCTGGGGCTGCAGCAGCCAAGATCCTGCTGCTTGCAGCCTGACTGGCAGCCAGGGCATGTCTCCAGCTGGCCAGGCTTCGATTTTGAGTGGTGCATGCTGTCCCTGCAAATGCTGCTGCCACCCTGCTTTTTTTTGGTGCAGGACCCTGGGATCTCTCAGGGTTGAAAAACCAAGCAAACCCTGTGCTGCTGCCTTGCAGTGTGGAGAACATTTGAATGTGCATTTTATGGCGCTGCAGACATGATCTGGATGACTCATCTGGATGTGGCCTGTGTCTGCATATGGCTAGGTACAGATGTTTCATAGTTTCTAGGGTTGGAAGGGACCTGAACAGATCATCAAGTCTGACCCCTTGCCCTGGGCAGGAACGAGTGCTGGGATCATAATACCCCAGCCAAATATCTATCCAGATGTTACACCTACCATGCTATAAGCATGCAGAAAGTGCTCTATAGCTATAACAGAACAGACTTTTATAGTTTATAGATGGTGCTTTATGTTAACCTTCAATGGAAGTGCTTCAGACCAAAGCACTTTAGGTTGGAGCAGTTTTTTTGAATGTCCATCAGGTGTTAAACAAGTCCATGTTTGCTGGCATTCCAGGGGCCCCTTGCAGGGAAGCATGCATGTCTCAGTCAGTCATCTGCCCTGCCTGAGTGCTGGGCCAGCCCCATCCCCTTGGCTCTCACTGGCCTGAGTAAGTAATAACCTCTGATTCCAGTCCCCCCCCCCCCTCCCGATTCCAGTCCCATGTCCTCCTTCCGGCCTACTGTAAGCTGCAGCCTGGTGTGCGGAGGGAGGGGAACCACAGGCCAACTGAAGGGACTCCTTTCTATTATAACTACGGGCAGGAGCTATAATATAGCACTGCTTTTTTGTCATGCTGGGAACTCTGGTGAGGGGCATGGAAAAGGAAGCCCCTTGCTGGGCAGGCGCCCCGCACATTTCCAGCTTGGGTCTTAGTGGGGGCCAGGCTGCCCCCCCCACCCCAGGTGGTTCCTTTCCCCCAGCTGCAGCCAGGACCGGTAGCACAGGGCTGTGCTGCTTTTTGCTATTCCAGGAACTCTGCTGGGGGTGGGAGGGTGGGAAAGCATCTCTCTGCTGGGGAGGCCTGGCCCCACCCCCACCAAGACCTTAGCCAGGGAAGCTGGCTGGGGTGGGGTCTCCTTTTCCACTGCCCCCCTTTGCCACAGTTCCCAGCACAGTGAAAAGCAATGCAGCCTCATGCTGCTGCTCCTCGATGCATCTGGAGGAAAGGAGTCCTCTTGAGGGCAGGCTCCCCAGCTTTGCAGCTGGAGATTTGATGTGGGCTGAGGTCATGGCAAGGGAGCTACTTTTCCACCCCTTCTCCTGACAGAGTTTCCAGCACAGGGAAAAGTGGCATAGCCCCATGATGCCATCTGGCTCCCTGGGGAGCAGGACTTGGGATGTGTGTTTGTACATGTATGTGTATGGATACGAGTGAATCTCTGGCCTGGCCCCAAGTGGAGCCATTGTGTAGCAGGGTGGGAAGTGGAGCTGCTGCCACTGCCACTGCCACTGCTGCTGGCATTAAGCAGGGCACAGTGCTTGGGGGCGGGGTGGGGAGGTGTCTATGTGTGTGTTTGTGTCTGTGTCCATGTCTGTGTCTGTGTCCAGCCCCAATCCTCTGCTGCACCCCACTCCTCCGCTTCCCCAATCCATGGCAGATTCAGGTAGGACAGGTGCCCTAGCCCACATCACAGCTCCAGCAAGATGCCACTGTCCAGTCTACCCTCACTGGCACTCAGCAAATGAGCTCTACCACCTGCTGGATCCCAGTCCCTGGGTATCCCCTACCCAGCCTGGAGGACCTTCCAGCCATGCTTCTCTTTGATTCTCTAATTCCTGTCACTGACAGAGTAGGAAGTGGAGATTGCTCCCCCATTCCAGGCAATCAGGCATGACTTACCTGTTCAGCTGTGCTTGGGAGTCTCTTGTCAGTCTGGGGAGAACATGGGGCATGCTGAGAGGCATATGAGAACTCCTCGTACCTGCTGGCCTTGGGCAGAATGAACTTCCCTCCCCCGCATCCACCCTACTGAATGGTGAATGTCTGTGTTTAATTTGAATATCCTCTACTTTATAGCACTTTAAGTAAGATGAGTATCCAGAAACTAAACAGTTGGTATAGCCAGCTCTGTAATGCCACCTCTCAAAAAAATCCCTTTAACACTGAGAGTATGTAGTGGAAGCCCATGGCAGCTATTGATTTACCATTAGGAACAGACTGATCTTTGTCAGTCCCAGAATGAGGAAGGTCTTAAACTAGTCTCAATTCTTCCATCTTTTACTAAATTTAACTAGTGCTCGGGGATTAACTTATCCCAATGATTCTAGGAGCTCCTGTCCAGAATGAAGACTACTGAATAAAATACAGAGCAACTACCAGTGAAGATCCATGAACAGGTTTCCTATGTTCATAGCTCTTTCCTAAGCTCATTACAGGATACATTTCTTTCTTCCCTCTCTTCCTTGCTTCTTCTGGCTTGAACAAGTCATACATAACAGTTGCTTTATAATGCATTGTTTTTTATAAGAATTAAACATAAAAACCCATGGCACTGCTGCTTACTCTCATTTATTCCACCTACTGCAACAAAACAATTTCCTGATTCATCTAATCTACATCTCTTTTAGATTAATCAGTCATAAATAAGGAATATGTGTCAATCAACATCTCTAACAATATCTGATCATTGCCATGATCATATCTCGGCAAAACTGGCTAACTGCAGCCTCGGCCTCACCATGATCCACTGGCTGGGGAATTGACTCCGTGGTAGGACCCAGAGGGTGGTGGTTGATGGAAGTCAATCATCTTGGTGCCCTGTGACCAGTGGGGTCCCTCAAGGCTCTGTTCTTGGGCCTATACTATTAAGCATCATCATTAATGATGTGGACACTGGTATCAGAAACGGACTGACCAAGTTCATCCATGACACCAAACTCTAGGGTAATGCATCCTGAGGACAGGAGGGTGATTCAAGCTGACCTTAACAGGCTCAGGAAATGGGTGGACAAGAACCTGATGGTGTTTAACACTGAAAAATGCAAGGTTCTCCACCTTGGGAGGAAAAACCTGAAGCATGCTTATAGGCTCGGCAGTGCTATGCTGGCTAGCACTATGGACGAAAGGGACTTGGGGGTCATGATTGACCACAAGATGAACATGAGACTTCAATGTGATTCTTCTGCTAGTGAAGCAAGAAAAATGCTGCCTTGCATCCATAGATGCTTCTCAAGCAAATTCCAGAACGTCATTCTCCTGTTGTACTTGGCCTTGGTGAGGCCACAGCTGGAGTACTGCATCCAGTTTTTGGTCTCCACAATTCAAAAAGATGTGGAGAAGCTTGAGAGGGTGCAGAGGAGATCCACGTGCATGATCAGAGGTCAGGAAAACAGACCTTATGACAACAGGCTGAGAGCTGTGGGACTCTTCAGCCTGGAAAAGCTCAGGGGTGATCTGGTGGCCACCTATAAGTTTATGAGGAGTACTCACCAGGACCTGGGGGAACGTCTGTACACCTGAGCATCCCAAAGGATGACAAGGTCGAATGGTCACAAACTGTGACCATTTCAGGATGGACATAAGGAAGAACTTCTTTACTGTCCAAGCCCCCAAGGTTTGGAATAGATTGCCACTGGAGGTGGTTCAAGCACCTACTTTGAACGCCTTCAAGAGACATGTCTATCTTGTTGGGATATCTATCTATCTACCTATCTATCTATCTATTACAGATGTCTATCTTGCTGGGATCCCATGATCCCTGACTTTCTGCCCCTGGGGCAGGGGGCTGGACTCTGATCTTCTGAGGTTCCTTCCAGCCTTAATGTCTATGAAATCTATACCAATCCCTATGGCCTATATATACACATGATAGTTGGTAGATTAGCTACATGCATAGTTTAATTAAACTTTTCTCATGGCTATTTCGTATCTGGAGACACTGGAATGAATAAATTATAATTCAAAATTAGAAAGTTTACATCTGCCTTAAAAATATACATATAGCATTCAAGCTTATTCAATTTCCTCAAAGGGAGTGCTCCTCCTTTTGTTAGTTACAACTTCAATCACAGTTCCTTCCTCCAAATCCCTTATCCCTACACGACACCAGAAAATAAGGGAAAAAAACACTGTTAAAAGAACTTTTTAAGTAAGTTTAATACCCATAAAAGGTTCCCCAAAGGAGTAGTTATCAATGTTTGGATTTTACACGGTAATTTATAGTATCTAAGAGCTGATAAAACTTTTTGGAATCCCCATAACTTAGATATTTCAGAGAGGGTGGTCTTTGAAATATAATATCATATGTGACTGCAGTCATCAAATAATAAGCATAGAAAAAGGATGCTATAAACAGAGCCGTTACTAATTTTTGCAGTTTTCCTAATATGGATAATCACACAGCATATTTCTATAGCTGCCAAGATGATGTAACAACACAGAGCTGCATTTTCAAAGAATACATTTTAAGTGCTCAGTATGGTGCACATTCCTTCTTACACTGTCTCTGCTCTCATTTTCACTATGTAAATAGTTTCTAACAGCTCTTTTTTCCCTTCTCCCCTTCAAACGATGGCCTTTTGTAAGAAAAAAAGAAGACAGTAGCAAGGAAAAGCCTATTTTTACAGATGATGAAATAGACATATAGCCTCCCTCAAACTAGATTATTTTCCAAGCCTAACCCACTTAAATTCACCAGATATTTATGTGAATTTTGATTTCTCACTTTCTCAAAGAGTATTTTTTGTTTTAGTCTGATAACTGTAGATGGGATTGTCTAGCTGCTGTATGAGTGTGAAATCTGTGTTGGGAGGAGCAGGAAGCCTTACCCTTCTTGCCTTCTCAGGACATGCACCAGTCACAACATCTATTGTACTGCCACCAATGTGGTAGCCAAAAAGGGCTAGGCCCGCCAGGGGCACTGCTTCTCTGAAAGACTCATCCATCTATGAACACTATCCCACAAAAAAAGCAAAACTTCAAAAATGCATTTCACTGTAACGTAAGGTTTTGATGGTTTCCTCCTAAAGTTACAGGCAAAATAAATATTTCTGAGTGCTAGAAAAATGTCCCACATGTAGCAACATCCTCCTCTCTTTCCTCCTTCATTGATCCATCTATGTTATGAACCCACAGAAAAAAACAATCCCCAATTTTCGGTTTAAAAAAAGTAACCTAAAATCCACATTTTCGCATGATTAAAATGAAACACCACTAACATATAGTGGTTCCTTTTTTAAAACTAAAAATTGGGGATTTTTTTTTTTTAATGACAGAAAATCAGGATCCCTGCTAATAAATCACACACATCTCCCCAGATGTGAAGGAGGCAGAAGCCTGTACCTCAACACCACTACATGACTGCCTTAGCTAGTGTCTGTCCTTGACAGCCACAAATAAATGAAAATCTCTAGGGTGGAGGGAAAAATAGAGGAAGCTAATAAACCCCTGTTTGTATTATCTAGCTGTGGGGACACTATTGAGCCTCAGATAAGACAATTTGCATCTCTTTGGTCCTCCCCTTGTGCATTCCAGTCTTTGTAGACCCTAGATGAGAGCTCCCTAGGGAACTGCCATAGAAATGGCTAATAGTTTTCTTCTATTAGAAAGGGACAAATACGTATGCTGAGGGTTTGGTTTGGGCAGAGTTCCAGTATGCGCAATCACGCATTTAGTTAGGCGTAGATCTTTTAATGGAGATCTTTTACTAGAGTTTATTATTCCTGCTGAATTCTAGCCAGTGAGTAGAAATTCCCACTAGAAGTAGGAGGAAAATGAGGTGATAGCTAGAAAGAAAAGAAAACTGAAAGAGCAAAATAAAGGACAGAATAAACTGAACAACCACCAGTGCATTTGGAAACAAAGAGAGTGAAAGAGGGAGAAAGTAATAATCTACTTCTTAAGCTTGACACAATTTATTTTGAACACTAACTGTTCACAGAAACTAATCAGAGAACTGAATATTATTATTTTAGGTACTAGTTAGTGAGCAATTCAAAATTGCATATGAGTGATTTCAAGACCTGTTAAATACAAAATTAAACAAATAGTTTGTATGCTCAGGTATGTACATTTTAGAAACAAAGGCCATTTTTCAGAGAAAAATGAAAAAATTGGGATTGAATAGGAGATAGAAATATTGAAATCAACATACTAGTTTGCACTCAAAGCAACTTCTCTTCTGTCATATTTTTTCAGCAGATTCAAGAAAGAGGAAGAGTACCTTTTAATAAAATAATTTTTAGATGTAACAAACGTAAAAAAAAAAATCCTTTTGCAATGTAAAAATCACCCAAGAAGTAGGAATGTATAAAAGCAGTCTCTGAACCTAACTGATAACCAAAAACATTTCCTAATTGATAACCAAAAACAATGATAACCAAAAACAAATCTAGACTTTCTCCTATTCATTGTTATTTATTAGGAGAAAGTCTCTGACCTTTGGGAGAGTTCACAGTGACTTTATACATTTGAAATTTCAAATGGAGGGCTGTTTTCTACTTGTTTGTGTGTTTTTTACCTCAAGACATCAAAATGCAAACAGTTATTTTAATTTAAAATGTATAATTAAATGTTCTTTTTAGTGTGTGTGTGTGTGTGTGTGTATGCACACGTGTGTGCTTTATCAGTGCACCTCTTCCTTGTGTGTGTGTGTGTGTTTTTTAAAGGAATTCCAAAAATTGAAGTCTGATTTGTGCAAAACAAGGTTCATAGATATACTATTTACTGCACACACCATACTGTTTTATTGGCTGATAGTAAAACCCCAGGAAATTAGCTAGTAGAGAAATTCTTTCACTAGTTATTCCATATAAGCAGTTATACCAGTTCCAGGAAGAGTGTGGAACACTTGTGGGAGAGAACCAAAGAGAAAATTGAAGCTAAATAACATTACATAATATTTATGTAATATTATAAAGGTACCCGGACACCATAGCAATGAGCATACTATAAACGGTTTGTAGATTGGTAAATTTATAGAGAGAAAGAGAGAGAAAGGGAGAGAAGAAAAAGAAAAAAGAAAAAAAAATGTTAGTGTTGCTAGGTTGAAGTGCATTCACTTCTGGCAATGTTTCTTTTCATCTTTGTCATTCAATGCTTCGTCTCTGTTAATAAAAGTGAAGAATCTTTTTAAAGAAAATCAAGTGGGTGTTTTTTGATTCTTCTAGATAAAACAGATAGAATAGGCAAGAGAGGGGGTTGTATGTTATTTAGTTTTCCCATGATATTTGAGGGGGAGGATGACAGGTTCCTAGATTTTTTTATTTTATTTTATTTTGAAGAGTAAATGCTGAAGTAAATTAATTATTTTGCAATTTGTGAAGTTGTATTTATTGTTGGAGAGCATGGATTGAAAAAATGAATGTTATAATTAGTAATTGCCCTTATTTCAGACTTGAAATGGATTTTGATGAAAACCACATTATACAATAAATTATTCCTTTTTAGGCAGCAGAAGTTATACCTTTATCCATAAAAATCAAAGTCACTGAAAGATAAGAGACATGTTGACTTATTTAATGGATAAACTGACTTACACCTTTAATTCATAAAAAGAAGCAGATCTGCACATATTTTATATAATGTGGGAGTCTAGGAATCCTCTACACACTGACATAATAAATTGAGCAATATGGCAGCATCCAATTCCCTGCTCCCCCAGGGGAAACACTGATTTTTACTTTGAAAAAATCTCATAAGATTAGATGCTAGCACCAATAAAATGCTCATTAGGGACAATAAAAATCACCTATAATGAGTTTGGTGTTAGTAAGTATCATTAGTATTTTATCATTTTGTTTTCCTAATCTGTCTTGTATAGATAGTGAAATTCTACATTCAGGGCTCGACTGCCCCTTGCTTTATGTTCTTATTAAGTTTAGGACTAGAATGCCCTTCACATTCCTATTGGAATGTCTGGAATTTGGGTCTGGACATCCAGGAAGAAGTGGATATTGTATATCCCCTGCTGTCTTCTTTCCCAGAACAGGTAGGCAGAGGTTGCAAGTGGACAGGACTTGTTTCTGCCACTTCAGTTTATTAGCTAAAACAGCTGAATTTGCAGGGCGATGCCATAGATTGTATCTGTGAAGCGCAATGCAGCACCAGATACATATGTCCAAGCTAAAAGAGTGCCCTCAGGTGTCAGAAACAGTAAAGTTATAACAGCATGGTTTTCTGCCTAGGCTAATATACCCAGCTTCTCAGCATGGATAATTAAGGCCATACATAGACATTCAGGGTGCCTATACATGTGCTTTGATATGTTCTGATTAGAATGCATCAGAGCAGACCCAATTAACTGCGTCTCCTTGGTTTTAATTAGAATCCTCCAGCATGCTGCAGCATCTCATGTATTGAGTGTCCTGAATTTCAAAATGATGGCTGGGGCACTTTAACTAGGAGCTTTAGTTAAAGTGCCCCCACCACCATTTTGAAATGCAGGACACAAGGCAGTGTAGCATTTTAATTAGAGTAGTTCCTAAGCACCGCTTTAATTAAAATGCCCCTTCCATTCCTACCCCACCCCACAGCACATTTATAGGCAACCTCAGTTTTTCCTGGGAGAGTTCTTACTCTCTCAACAGATACCATGAGTGTACAGATGTTCAGGATTTTTCTCCCAGAGCAAAAATGACTACTCAGGGAGAAAAATAACTTAGGAACAACTAGGGATAAATCACTCCTGGAACAGTGAATAACTTCCCTTCTGAGAGAAGTCACAGCACAACCATTCAGCATCTCCCAGGGCAGAGAGACATTGGCTGACTCTCAGCAGTCTTGGTCAGACAATCAGGCCTGCTCTGTGCACTGTTGCCATCTGTTTCCAGGCAGACTGAGGAAGCTGGCAGAGAACTTGCTGTGGTGACTCCCTGACCATGTACCATCAGCACTGAACACTCTCTGCTTTTTAAGGGCTTCATTTTTGAATGTCTGTTTAGGCATTTTCGTGTAAGTTTTCTAATAAGAAAATAAATTCATGAGAATTTTTCTAGATCACTTGAATATGTGTATGCAGCCTAATTCAAAGCTAGTTCAGGTATCTTTACATGACATTGCGTTATGCCACATAGATTTACCCATAGTCTCATGTCCATATATGGCTAATTAATCCTGGAGCAGGGAGGAAAGAGAAAGAAGTGCACATGCCACATCACTTTTCTTTTCTGGTTTTAACTACTGACTTTACACAGAATTAATGAATGCCTCTAGTGTTGATATTAATAGTCTGAATGGTCATCCAGAAGAAGTAGATGCAACAACATTTTTAGCCCAGTCTCTCCGATATATAAAAAAGAGTAAATTTGTTTGAGTATATTCTGCTGGCCATTACACCAAAGTATGAGTTTCTTATTTCTTAGCGGGCTGCCAGACTCACTTGTAGAGAATAGCAGTAAATCTGGTTTTGCCCATCTCTATTCATAACAGCACCAATGATGAATCATTCCAGATCATGTTGCTTTTACTCAGATTGAATGTCCTCTAGTTCTACATATAGTTTCACTAAATTCAATAGAAATAATTGCTGAGTAAAACAGTATTCAAGGTGAGTAACAGTAGAAGAATTGCTCTTAAATCATTGTGTTTCATGAAAGTATCTTTCATAATATGATCTTGACAAAATAAGAAGAAATAGTATAACCAGAAAAATAGTCTCCTGACCTAGAGTGCCTGTCCTATTGGTATTTATTTATGTCCACCATTATCAAATATAGATTATAGAGATAAAATAGGAACAAACTGAATGGAATAACATAGGAATGTGAAATCAAATAAGGTAATGCTAAGCAGATAAACATCACCTAGAGTAATACCCACTATTATGTTATTAACAGTCCATTTGACAAAAGCGGGGGTTGTCAACCTGGGGTACACATACCCCTTCAGGTACTTGGGAAGACCCTAGGGGGTATGTGTGACTTGGCAGATGGGGACGGAGCACTGCCCCCCATCACTCCATGCCACTGCCTCCCAAGAGCAAGGCTGGGTGGGGGGAGGCAAGGGCAGCAGTACCCCTCTGTGGACCACACAGGCACCACCCGGCTGGCCAGACATGGTGATGGGAAGCTCACATGCAGCTCACATGGAAGCTCGCATGCAGCTCCACATCAGGACGTGTGCCACCCTCGCCACCCCCCCCCCCCACCTGCTCCACATCTGGCCACCTGGGGTACACTTACAAAAAGGTTGAAAACCCCTGGGCTTAAGAAAACATTAGTCAAAAGTTCTGTGAATGATTCTATGTATTGATTTATCCATAAGCAACTTAAGATATATATGCCTTGGCTATTTTTTCCCCTTTAATAGGTTTAGTACATGAGAGATGAACAATACAGTCTCCAGTTATGTGGAGAAAAATCCCTAATAACATATTTTGCCAGAAAGTACCCCTCTGCTCGCTAAAAGGAAGAAATAGAGCAAAACAAATTACAGTGCTTTGCAAATTCAACAAGTGAGACTTGAGTGTGACTGTTCACACAGGAAGGTACTAGTTTGCATGATTAAGGGGAAGGGATAGAAACAGACATAATATCAACACTTCACAGTATAATTTAAACTTGCACATAAAAGTATTTAGTTCCACTTTGGTGATTGGGGTGTTTGTGCAGTTAATTCCCATTGTCAGTAATGGAAGACATATCATTAAAACCATATGTATCACTGGGTTAATGTGTCCCATAAATAGGTAGAAAGACTAAAGGTTATATCTGAAAAAGGGACTCAGTTGCCTCACATGGGAATCTGGCAGAATTGTGTTCCTGGAAACACCTGCTCAGATAGTGCCTAATCCCAGAGGCACTCCAATATGTTAGTTTCCCCATATGCCTAGAGTTGTGCCTCTACAGATGTCCATAATTACCCCAGTCTTGATCGGACTGAATATTTTGACACCTATATTATACTTCAGGCTTAGGCCTAATCACTATCTAGACAACAAGCATTCATTCCCATGCTTAAGGCTAGCCTTAAAAGGCTTGATCAAGCATCCTCAAAATATATGTACCCCAGGAACATACAGGATTATGCTTCTCAAGCCCAGTGCTGGGTACTGCTTTTTCTAAAATTGCAGCTAGAGAAAGTGAAGGAACTTCTCTTTCTATAGACAACTGCCTAGTCATTAAAGTAGCTGCTTATATGTGGGATACCTTAATGAATTTCTTCCTCTCCCCGAGGAAACCTGAAACCATATCTCCCTTTACCCTGGAGAGGCTCCTAGACACTGAGTTATAATCTGTTGTCAGGTGGGTTTGCAATCTCAAACTCTTTTATTAAAGCAATGTCACAATACAGATAAAGAAAATAACCCCTCACACACACACACAACATTCGTTGGGCAAGAAAGATAAAGACTAAGGTAAGAATGAGAATGTGGGATTTCATCTATCCCAGAAATCAACACAATGGTGATTTTTGCCTTCTTGCCATTACTAAAGACCGGTTTGTTGCTCAAAGAATAAGAACATGCCAGTCAGCCCAGATTTGGGCTTTTTAAGGGGTTTGTTTGAAATCTCTTCAATAATAAGTTAGAAAGTCAACCTGCTAACACTTCTGACAGTGACCTATGCTTTTGATGGTTGCTTATGAGGGTTACTTTTTTTAACCTAACTTCAGACAGGGTGTTGCCTCTTGATCGCCTTGCTGTTGGACTCAGAACTCTCAAATTCCATGGCAGATTTAGAAACATTGGTTCTGTTTTCACTATCTTCAGATTACTTTGCAACTCTTTAGAGGTATGACATCTAAAAGTTAAACAGCTATAGAAGACTTCTGGATAACTTTATACGCATTGGCAATTGGTAAATTCTAGACTGTTTTGGTACTGATTATCACATTTGGGGCCTGTTCTTTTATGAGAGTTAACATTCTGGTGCATTTGGCAAGAGAAGAGTCTCTTTTTTTTCTGGACTTCTGACAGGTTGTTCAGATGTCCAGCCCTAGGCTCTAGGCTATCATAATGTTTCATAGATTTAATAGATATTAAACCCAGAAGAAATCACTAAGTCATCTAGTTTGACTGCCTGCACAGGTCATTAAGTTTTACCCAAATGCTATTTATTAAGACTAAAACCTTTAACTAAGCCAAATATTTCAATGCTCAAAAAACTAAAATGTCTGCCACACACAGACAGAGGGAAAGACTGTAGCTTTATCAACATTAAGGCCATTCCATTGACAGGGAACAGATCAAATGAGATGTACATAGATGATCCCAGCAGGTAGCCTTGCCTTATGCTGCGGAGGAAGATAAAACTTCAAGGTTCTTGTCAATTGTTGACCCAAGAGAAATATTTTCCTGAGCAAATCTGGCAATCAGCATGACATAAGCAGATGGACAATATATCCAAGTTAAATCACTTGCTTTGTCACTTCAGAATTCCTTCTTTACCCAGCATCTTGTCTTTCAGGACAACCACAATTCTGATGCTTCAGGAAAAGCAATTACAACTTAATGAACAAATAACCCAGAAGCCAAATTATTTATTGGAGGAAATAAAAAGCTGTCTTGACCCTTACAGATTTGTGGCTGAAACCAGAAATATGAATTTTAATTGTAATCATTATCCTAATATGTAGCTGTACTAAGAATTTGACGTGTTGAGACAGTGCAGGAACTCCTATCCTCTCTAAGGCCCCTGAAGAAAGGAGATAAAACTTAGGTACTAGATCTTCTTCCCCAACCCCCAAGATTATACATGCCAAAAAAAAATTTCAGAGCATATATTTCAGAATAATATCCCAAAATAATAATATCTTAAAGATACCCAGTGATGGTGACTCTACTTGCTAAGAAAACTACCTCAGTAGTTAACATCTCCTCTTTTGTAACAATTAGATGTCAAACAGCAAATTTCTAATCCACATAGAGTTTCCCATTAGTTCTATATAATGCAGGCTATTTACTCAAATTGTTACATAGTACTAAATCAGATGCCTTGGAAAAGTCCAACTACATTAGATTTAACTTGATTTTACTTGTATCAGCTAGGCTGGCAATCCTGTCCAAAGGAAAAAAAGAAAAGAAAACAGGTTTAACAGAACCTACTTCCATGGAAACATGATGGCTGGTATTAATTATATCCTTGTTCAGTAATTCTGAATTACTCATTCCATTATTTTAACAAAAATGAAATCAGGCTAACTGGCCTATAGTGGCCAGTTTATACCTTAATTCCTTTGAAATTTCCTCAGTTCTCTGAGACTCAGTAAATGTTATTATTAGGGGTTAAAAGTGATCCTCTGATATTTCTTTAAGATTCTTATGTGTAAGTTGGCTGAGACTATTCTTTGAAAAATTTAACCTTTCTAGGTACTGCCCCTAACCCTCCATTATTAAAAAGGGCAAACATTCTTTTCTAGTAAACATGCATTACATATACAAAGGCTTTCTAATACATGTATTTCTGAATATAATTTATCCTGAAACATTGTTTTGAAAGGAGCATTGATTTTTGCAGAATGCTAGAACTGATTCCATGATTCCAGCATGCCCTGAAAACCAGAATTCTGCCAAAAGAATGATGGAGAAATATCTATTAGAATGATAATACTATAATATATTTTTAATGTGATTAAATTATTTTATTATTTTATCTAAGTAATTGCCTATATATAACTAGAGAGAACTAGGGTCTACCCCTCAAGGGGCTAGATTTCAGAAGAGCAATACAAGTCTGGTACCATTTTTTTCAGGTGCCTAAAGGACAGGAGTTTTTTATCTATATATTTTAAAAATTTGGCTCATAGAGCTTATGACAACTGATCACTGCTTCTTATTTAGGCTTAATATAAAATATCATTCGAAAGAAGCCCAGGAGCTTGTTAAGCATAGAATAACCAGGCAGGAAGATAAACCATGAGATTTGAACACCTGTGGTCAGCAGCACTTAGCAGGTAGCCTGGCTTCAAAGGAAAATGACAGGTTTCATCTTTATCATGGCTGCTGTGCTCCAGAGATGTCTTGGCTGCTTTCAACAATTTCTTTCCCCTACAGAGCTAAATTGGGAACATTTAAAAGTGAAAGTAAACCTTGCGAGGGCTGGCCTCCTCTGAAGTGTTACTGAGAAGGATCCTTGGGTGGAAGTACTGTTGGAGAACAGGTATGGTGAAATTGCTGTCGTTTTTCAAGTTAGTTTAAGCAAAATAGGCACAATCTTTGTAAAAAAACCAACAATATACAAACAGACAGAAAAGAAGTTCTTGAAATTAATATAAGAATCCAAGGTTCCTTTGGAAGCTGAGCCGCTTTATCTTACATTTAATAGTCAGGGACTAACAAGTGCATAGGGAGCAAGCCACCAGTTTAGAAACTAGCTTCCCTTCCCTTATTTTTATTCAGGGCAACAAGCATCTCACATACTTTCTAGTTTACATTATTTCTCTTGGTTTTGCATAGCTCCCTGTCTTGACTGCACAGGGGAACAGCTTCAAAAGGAGTACTGAAGAGGGGAGAGGGATCTGAAAAACTCCTAAGCTGTGGCATGCTAGTGAGAGCCCTGTGTTGTGACATCAGAGCTGTTTAATCACGCTCTGGGCAAGGGGGTCTAGAATTTGGGTCTCTTGTTTTTTTGACAAGTGCCCTAACCAATCAGCAACTGGAGCTAAAACATGAGAAGATCCTCTTCTTTCCCTTTCCCTTAGCCATAAATGCCTGGCCAGGTACATTTATGCACATTTATGATGCCACAATGAGTGCACTTACCTACCCAACTACTGTGCATGGTAAATCTACATGTGCATGCTTACCTGTCTACAGTGAAGGAGTAATAGTATCATAACCAGTGCATTAGTGTCAGAAACATCACTTGCATGGTTACAAAACTGCCATTTAGGCTTCGTACAGACATTACAGCTAGAAGTTTAATGAGGTTAAATCAGGTGAAAATTAGTCCCCCAATCTAACCCAGTAAATACATAGATGCCAGGCACCTGATCTGAGGTAAATTGGGATGGGGGGTAGAGGGCAGGGGTGGGTGGGATGGGAGACCTAGTTGGGAGGGTTTAGGGGGGTTAGTCAGGTCTGTGGGGGGGTTGGGGGAATTGCGGGGTTAGTGGGATCTACAGGGAACTGGGGAGATTGGGGTGGGAGATTTGGAGAGCCTCTGATCTCACCATCCTGCCAAACCTTGCCAGATCCCCCTCCCAGTCCAATGCTACTGAACTGTCTCCTACCCCACAAACCACTCCTAGGGCCAGCTTTACCAGGGTTCACCAATCCTGGTGGCCTGGCTGAAGTAATTCAGGATTGAATCCTGAATCCACTTTAGGGGCAGGTGGATCGGGGGAATCACAGCTTTCCCGGGAAGGGGGGGGGGGGGTAGTCTGGCAGGATCAGGGGAGTTGGCAGGATCAGGGCAGGTCTTTCCTCCAACCAGGGGCTATTTTTAGCTCCCTGCCCTCCACCCCCAGATAACGCTCCCCCACTGGTAAACCAACCCCACTAATCCTGCTTGCTTTCACCCTGATTTACTTTGATCAGCTCACAGCATTGGCAAATACCAGTAAAACCAGCACCCAGAGTGACTTGTGGGATAGGGGGGCAAGGGTCTAGCAGGCCCAGAGTAGTTGCCTGGTCTACAGGGGGGGTTATCCATCTGGGGTGTGTGTCCAGATATATTATATTAATTTTTTTTATATTATTGTATTTATTTTATTATATTTATTTTATTATATTTATTTATATGATTGGTGTCCACATGTAATTTAAATTCCTACTTGCAATAGCAAGAGTCTGTTCAGCCTGTTTTGTAGGTTTGAACCTTATAACCTTGAGTTGCATCCATTTTTAACACACATTCAATCTTAATCTTCGAAAATTATCCTCAATTAGCAAAATTATACTAAATTATTTTATTAAAATACTTAAAATAAACCCCAAAATTAGCTGCTTGAAAGCAAGCATCTTTTGGGCTCCCAGCTGAATGAATTCTTAGAAGATGTCTATGAAAGAGTAATCTGACCCTACACTGATAACCAATTAATAGTTTCTGTGTTACATAATGTATTTAATAAAAATCATGGAATGCAGGACCTCTAGAGGTCATCTAGTCTCTGATTCAGGATCAGATATTCCTAATATTTTAATAGATGTCCTTTTCTTCCTGGAGTACTAGTACTTCAGCCAAAACTTGGATACTCTAACAAAGTGAGAGGAAGCTATGTAAATTCTCTGAAATGAATGCTATTCTTTGCATGTCCTAGTCATCAAATCATATACATATTCCAGGTAAAAAAAAAAATCAGCATGACATCCTTCAACTTGTATATTTAGATACAATTCAAGGGCTAAATTTGGCAGTGACTCATACAACCATATATGGAGCACAGATTGATTGCCTAAGGGTTTGGAAATTTTAACATCATATCTTACCCACTTTTCTAATATAGAATCCCCAACTCCATAAATACAGAAGTCAGGACACCACCAGATCTATAGCCAGCTGTGGCAGGTGCTATGTAATAACTTTATGAATACTATATGTGACCTAGTTATTGAGAAATACTATAGAATGAAATCAGGTTTAGAATACTTATTACATACCTGTATTGCTTTCATCCAATGGGTACTGTTGGGTACTGTTGCTAGGAAGAAAAAAGTAGCTCCCAGAAAAGAATGTCCCATAGCATACTTGAAAAACAGTGGGAAAGTTGTTAGTTTTAACAATTCCACATAATTTCTCCAAGTAAGTTGTAAATGTTGTTTTTTAGTGCCACTATCCAGCAGATCAAATGATTTTCAGGATTATAAATAGTTAAAAATAACTTGGTCTAGGGGTGGGGATTAATAAAGCCTGGGTGCTTCTACACATCCAATTAAAGAAATAAACTCCAGAACAGTTTGTGCCCAAGTACACTACTCCCAGGTTCAGTGTCTGCATGTATATCCAGGACAGCAGCAGTTTGAGCTGAAGTGGGGCAGCCTCAGGTTGGCAGCAGGCTCAGGGGTCAGCCCGGGGCTCTGGGGGGTTGTGTCAGGTGGCATTGGGGCTGGCTGGAGCATGAGAGTGCTAAAGTGCAGAGCTGTGCAGCAAGCAGCCCCTGTCACCGTCTACAGGTGTGTTTTGGCTAAGTAACTGCACCATAAAATAGTACTGTTGGAGATAGTACTATCTTACAGCAGAGTTAAGTAAGTTGCTACAGCCTAATACCAAAGCACATGTGGACAGTGACACTTTACTGAAAAGTTAATTAGTTAACCTGGGGGCAGGCTCCAATCCACCATTGCTGGGTGGGGAACCCCTAGAATAATCTCACTGTTCTCCATTTCCCCTCTCCTATTCTGCACAGACAAAAGTTACTGAAGAGGGTGTGTTCTGAAACATATAATGAGGGTCCAGTTTTTTTGTGGGATTGGGCCCTTTTAAAGGCCTTTGCAGCCATGCAGTTCTGTTTGGTCATAGCTGTAGAGTGCTTTCAGAGGTCAGATCAGGCAAAAGCTGTCACTTCTGTTTGTGCCCAATGAGTAAGTCTATTACTGACCACTCACCATGTGAGAGAAAATTTCACTTGCACTCCCAAGTAGATTTCTCAGTACTCTGATTGAATAAAAAGTATTTGTCTCATTCTCAACAGGTATTCATGCTGAGGAGCCAATTAAACCTGATGCTTGAAGAGGTTAGATAGGTTTCCCCATGTCCCAGAATTGTAGGACTTCAGGTAAGATGCACATGTCGATAGTTATATTTAAAATCTTTCTTTCTAAACATGTATTCCTGCAGCTAAGATTAAACACTGTTTTGTTTCAGGAAGGTCGAGTCACTATACTGACCACTGCTCCCAGATTCCTGAAGGGAAAAGCTGCAGAAGGTTCAACCGGGTTTGGCATCTAGTAGCTGAGCAGTTAGTACACAGGGCACCATAACTCAAGGGGGTCTTCAAGAGGGAGGTTAGACGAGTATCTAGCTGGGGTCATCTAGACCTAGCACTCTTTCCTGCTTATGCAGGGGGTTGGACTTGATGATCTATTGAGGTCCCTTCCGACCCTAACATCTACGAATCTATGAATCTATGAAGGTCCGGAGTAAGTGTGGAAGAACTACAGGTTTCCACTCCCCAAAAGGTAAAGTTTGAGGCCTGATACACAAGGAGATTTTGGTTAATAACAACATTCAGGAACACTGAAATCTGGTTAGGCTGGTTCCCAGAAAGACAGAGAACTGAATCTGGCCAACTAGAAATTGTTCCCTGAAGTGTAGCAGTGGGGAGGGGGTGTGTAAATTGAGGAGGGTTTGCTTAGAAGGAAATCGAAGGAGAAAAGGAGCTCCAGAAATGACATGCTGCTGGGGCGACACCATTTCCTTGTGTTGGTCCCTGCCCAGTGGCCATACAGGTAAAGAATCTGTACTTTGCCTATCTGGCTACCTGTACAGCACTAGGATAAGAGTGCTTCTTGTACTCTGAATATAAACGATCAACGTTCAGGCTGTAAAATTCTCTCCTGTGTCTTATCAGTGGCCAATCCAACAATGTAACAGTGATCTCAGGTAACACAATACCACCACAACTGACATATTACAATACATAATTAGATTCAGGCTTCATGTTGGGGTTTAATCAATGAATACAGTGCCAGCTTTAGTTATTTTGCATGTAGAAATACAAGTAGACATGTAAAATAACCACAACTGGCATATTAATTATTGATTATACTTGCATTATATGGCAGGCTTTCAACTAAATACACAATTAAACATTTATTGTGATCAATAAATCATGTGTCAGTTGTGGCTATTCTGCATGTCAAGTCATATTTCCACATATCCACGTTCCAATTAGAGTGCTTGAGTATTTTGCTTGTTGTACCTTTTCACTTCATCGGTGCTGAATTAAGAGTTGTTATTCTTAGCTTGCAGTAATTGTGGGAGGGGAAAGATACATTTGCTTCACTTACAGAAACTAAATAAAATGTGGGAATCTGTGCCATTTACTAACCAGCACTGGCAAGCACACTGTCCATGGCCTTGCTAATGAAATTTGTGCTTGAGCAGTTTACACCAACTAAACAAATTGCATCCCTAGTAAGAAATCCTCATTACTTGTTGACTGTGCAAGTTGATCACAAGAGGCCTGGCCCAGAGCCCACTGAAATCAATGGAAGGACTCTTATGGACTTCATTGGGCTCTAACTTCAGCTGTAGTTGCATCATTTGCAAGATAAAATCTACTTTTGAAACTTGCATCTTCCTGAATGGTGGCGCACACAGGTCGCTTTAAAAAATATGTTTCCAATTGACAATCAGCTTGTTCTATTGTAAAGATAATTTATTGGACTCTAAGTGTTTTTCAACTGCCTCCAGGAATGAAATGCATATGATTTATTAACATCAAATTGCAACTGAAATAAAAAGAGAGAGAGGGAGAGAAGAAAACTGTCTGATCCTTTTCCACAATGACAGCATATCATTCTAAGGAGGGAAGTAACTCTTTGAGGTTAATTTAGAGCACATCAATCTGTATTACTTGACCTTTTCCAAATGAACAGAACTAAAAAGTGACTACACAAAAAATCCAGTCTTAAAGCCAATTACATTAATATGATCTGATGTTTAAATGGCTGTTTATTATTAAAAGACACACACATACACACACACACTGAGATAAGGCTGAGGGGCATTTAAAGACAGAAGATGTCTAATTGTAGCAGATCCAGTAATGAAATCACAGTCAGCCTAGTAGCTGATTAAGGTTAATTTGAATCACATCAATGTGAATTAACTTGGCCTTTGCAGAATGAACAACACCTTTGTGCCAACATGATCAATTAGTCCTCTTAACTTCACATGTCTGCCTGGAAAGGTTAGATTTATTAGTTATCTGAATACCCATTTGCAGATTAAAATCCTAAATCTGTATGATTTTTTTTCAGCACAACCTAATGGGAAAAAAAAACAAAGAATCCCAGTAGAATCTAGCACTTTAATGAATAAACTTCCAGATTTAGGTTCTTCTTAAATGTTGAAAGTTTTGGACACTGAGCACAAAACGTAACACAGAATGGAATTGTGTGGATTTATCCTCAAAATGTTCCTTACACTGAGTTAGATTTTTAGTTAGTTGTTGCTATTCAGCTGGTATAATTTGTAGCTGCCTTGCAAATAATTCTTCTAGCAAAGGGACACTCACCATACCTTTAAAGTGAACTGCATCTAAATCAGTACATCTGCCTTTGCCTTGTCACTTACCTCATTCCAACATGGATAGGGGTGATGTTGGGAGAAGAAGGATGCATTTCAAGGTTTGGGAGTTGATGTGACAGAGTCATTCTAAGGACCCTATATTAGTGATGAAATTTAAAGCTGTTTTCAGTTTCAGTTAATGAGACATGGGGAGTTATCATTCTCCCTCCATTCTACTATGTGGAATTTTCTGCATTGGAGAAAATCCTGCCCAATATCTTATTATGCTATAGAGAATTCACAGAACTTTCTAGCAAAAAATATTTCTAATATTCTGTGTATAAGTTTTCTGACACCTGGAGAAATCAGAAATCACGTGATTATCTACAAAACACTGGGTAGCAAATCTAATATATCTGTGTAACGGGTTATGTATTGCATCCTTGTAATTAGGTATGCAAGACCAAAAGGTATTATCTAACTGAAGCAGTTCTATTTTATTCCCTGCTTTTAATAGTTATAGCTAACCAAGCATACAATTGTCTCCTTGATCTTTTTCAACATCGCTGAGGTCCAGGGCTAAAGCATCCACAGATGGTGACCCATAGCTATTTAATTATGGTAGAATACATACCACTTTGTTTTCTAAAGTACCATGTTGCTAAGACTTAAGCCACAGCCAAAGTCCAGCTGGTGAAACTGAGGAAAGAAAATAAAATTAGCCCCTAACTTTTTTTCTGCTCTCCTGATTTCCTAAGAAACCAGAAGCTAGTTATAGTCTAGTGTAAGTATTGTAACTATGCCTCTATGTAGTTGAGGATCCCCTGTACCAGGAGCCATCTCTTAGTTGACCTTTAAGGCAATGTTGCTTCACCAGACTGCTTACAGAGAAAACTTAGAATCACCAATAGTTTGGCTCATGTTTTGCATAAAATGTCCATCTTTCTTCAGTGATGATTCCCAGTATCTATTTGTTTTGTTTGGTAATCATTCAGAGCCAAAGAGTGTGATAGAGGTCTCCTTCATTCTTGCCTATGAATTCTAGCTGACTAGCATTGGGAAACATAAGTTTCTGCACAACATAATAGCTGGTTCTAAAAACCTGAAAAGCTTCTAAATGGAAAGTTCAGCATATTCCCCTCCCCTACTCAACAGGACATAATAGTAATTAACAATGACCATTCACCTAATACAAAATTGCAAAGACATATAAATATCCTACTTATATATGATATTCAATAAATCTCTGATGATCCCTGCACTGTTGCATAGATGTATGGGGCTTCATTTACCCCTGAATGACATAAATTTAATCGTGGGATGGGAATTTTATCTTGGATCCCAAATATTGCATGTTCTGCCATGTCAACCAACATTCAAAGTGTGGCATTGGAGGATGCACAATTTGGGGGATCTAGGATAAAATTCCTCACATCCCAAAACTGTAACTGGCAGTACTCACGGTACCTGGTACTGGGAAGCTGCTGCTCAGTACTTGGCTACCCATGCATTCTTTAAACTTGCCATGCATTGGGAGCCCATGACTGGGGAACCACTCCCTAATCCTGGACTCCCAGCATGCTCAGACCTTTAAAAAGTGTGCAGTACACCATTTGTTTCTTCTTATGTCCTTCTGTGCTGAGCTACAGATGTTTCCTATTCAGTGTATAGATGTTTCATTCATTTGTTTCCAATTCGTAAGATCTAGGAGCAACTTTGGACTGTGTAGTCCATTCTACCTTGGTCACTATCATTGGCTGTTTTGTTTGACTCTCTGTATTTTTGACAGATTTAACAGAAAAAGACATACTTTTCTATGTCTATATTCATTTAGTAGCCAATTGCCTTTCGTGAATGATGGCTTTCAAAGGAGTGTTTACATGGCCAACACCAAAGGGGGCGGGGGGAGCAGCCACGTAAACACTCTCACTATGGCCTCTTCTTTAAGCCTCCAGTGTGGGAGCTCCCTCCCCCTACCTGCCTCTGGCTCTTGCCCTAAGCAACAGGGCTTCCCGCCTCCTCTGTGGCACCCCTCCCTCCCTCCCGCTGCTTCCTCCTCCCTGCTGGTTGTTGTTGGGGCTGGGCAGCGGAGGGGCACAGCCACTGTGACCCCCCCCCCGGTGCCTGTAGTTAGGCACACCACCCTGCCAGGGACTGGGGGGCATCAGGGCTAGGCGGTGTGGAGGCACCACCATTGTGACCACCCCCTTTGCCTTCTCCTGTCCCACATCTGCCCAGGCCCATACAGCCAATCACTGCCCACCTTCTTGGAATAAGGTTATCATATTTCCAGGTCCCAAAAACAGGGCACCTGTCACATGGAGGAGGGGCGGTGGGGGGATAAGGCAGGCAGGGGGAATATAACAGTGGGGGGGGTAGTGAATGCTGGTGCCCTGCCCCTTCCCCATTCTGTTGCCCCTCACTGACAAGCCACAGCCCCTGCCAGCCCTGCTTCTGCCACTCACTCCCAACCCACTGGGCACTGCCAGTGCCCTTCACTCACCAAACTGCAGTACCCTGCCCCCCTGAGCCATGATGGTGCCTCTCACTCCCAATCTGCAGCCTCCCACCCCCATCCCTTCTTGTACCCCTCAATCCTGTTCCACAGCCCCCTAGTGCTGCCAGTAACCTGCATTCCCAACTCACAGTCCCCTGCCCCTACCCCAGTGCCCCACACTCCCAAGTCACAGATCCCCAGCCATGCTGGAGGGGCCCTAGCTGTCTCCGCCCTGACCAGGCCGGAGCACGGTGCATCCAATTCATGCAGGCAGTGGTGGAGTGTGCCCAGCCCCAGTACAGGCTGGAGGAAAGAGGAAGGGAGGCTTGTGGCACCCCTTGCCTTGGGATGAGGCTGCTGCACTGTACCAGGCAGCCTGGCCATGACCCCTCCCCCTCCTCCTCCTTCCCCTTTCACTCCTTCCTTACCCGCTCCCCCTCCCCAGTGTCTCTTGGTGCTCAGCCCCTGTGAGCACAGGCACTGGCTCCTGTGTTGCCGGCCTGGCCACAGAGTTCCCTGCTGCCTCAAGCCCCCCATCCTTTTCCCCCACTGGAGAATAGGCAAGCCTGTCCCCCTGGCCTGTCACAGCTGCAGCCTCCTCTCTCCCTGTCCTGACCAAATGTCTAGGTTTTTTCTTTGCTGTAGGCCTGGGAGCCAGAAGAGGGCAATTGGAGGCAGCAGGGTGCACCACATGGGTCTTTGTGCACCTCTGCAGCTGCAAGTAGGTACATCTGTGCTCCCTGCTGCCTCTAAATTGCCCTCCCCCCACTCCCACCAGTGGAGCAAATCTAAATTTGGTCGGATTTAACCCCCCCCCCACCCAGATGGAGATCAGAGGGCTCAAAAAGAAGACACATCCAGGAAAACCCAGACTTATAGCAACCCTAACTCAATGGCACATACGCACTTGACCAAAAGCATTTTGGACAGACAGACAGACAGACAGACAGACTAAGCCTTTTATTATACTAGATGTCTGTTCCTTTGTATTTCTCTATACTCAGGTATTTTATGTAAGATATCCCAATGTAATACTTTGGTAGCAAGAAGTCTATCATTTCTAAGCAAGATACCAATTATTGACAGCTCTGCTTCAAACTGGTGACAAGATGTGGTTATGTACCTTGCAGGCCATCCTTCATTAATGACTTGTATTCCTATTTGTGAAGTCCAATTTAGTGCTGTGGCATCTGCAAGTACAGTCCATATTTTATATCAAACTGGGCACATTTTCATGCACAATATCTAACTCTGGGTTTGGTTCCAGTTCTGTTCTGCCAAAAGCTCTAGACAGAGTATCTGACACTATTAACTATTTTTCCATATACGTCATTCATCTACATGTTCATTAATGCACCATAGTTACTAAGCATTAAATTTACTAGTTTGATAACCAAGTACTAAATTGGTACATAGTAACTGGTGCTACTGCACAGAAGTGCTGGTGCATGGGTTTTTAGCACAGAATTTGCCTGGCACGCTCATGAACAGAATTATTAGGCAACTGTGCATTTAGTGTCTTGTATAGATGCACCTACTGTAAATTATATTTTAATTTTAAATCATGTAACTGAAATTGAAAGAATAGTCACTGTAATCATGAATGTGTGTCAGTAAGCCCCATTTTTGCTACTGTCACCAATGGCTTATGATCTGTTTCAGCTAATATTTGTCTTCTGTACAGGAAGACATGGAACAATTTACAACCATGCACCAGTACTAAACCCTCTTTTTCAATTTGTACATGCTGACACTTAGTTTTAGTTAAAACCCTGGAAACATATGTTATAGGTCTCCAAAGCTCCCCATACTTTTGCATGGGGAACAAACAGGAGGAACTGGGGAACAAACAGGAGGAACTCACCCTCAGAATAGCCAGTTCAAACCCAGACATAGTAGGGCTTACAGAAACGTGGTGGGATTCATCCCATGACTGGGCAGTTAGCATTAGGGGCTATAGACTTTACAGGCGGGATAGAGAAGGAAGGAAGGGAGGGGGTGTGGCACTCTATGTCAAAGAGCAATACACATCCTCTGCCAGCAAAATGGGGTCAGAGGAGGGGCAAGCTGAAGTGCTTTGGGTCAAGATACAAGGGGGTTGTGGGGAGAGGGATTTAACGGTGGGGGTCTACTACAGACCCCCCAACCAAGGGGAGGAGCTGGACCGGGAATTTTCAGGCCAGCTTGCAGAGGCACTTAAGGCAAGGGATGTAGTTGTCATGGGTGATCTAAATTACCCAGACATCTGCTGGGAGGAGCAGTCGGCCAGGTCGGACTGTTCCAGGAGGCTCCTGGCTGAGATACAGGACCTCCACTTAACCCAGCAGGTGCACAGTCCCCCCAGAAGAAATGCCCTGTTGGACCTGGTCCTGGCCATAGGCGATGATCTGGTAAGGGGGCTCCAGGTCCTTGACCACCTGGGTGATAGTGATCATCATTTGCTGGAATTCACCATTCAGTGCAGGGTGTCAAGGGCCTGCAGCAAGGTGGTAGCCCTAGACTTCAAGAGGGCCAACTTCAACGAGTTGAGGAGATTAGTGGGAGAGGCACTGGGGTTCTCAAGAGCAAGGGAACTCAGTGCCCAAGATGAGTGGTCATTCCTTAAGGAGATGATACTTAGGCCACAAGGGGTGACGATCCCAACAAGAAGCAAGGGGGGCAAGAGTGCCCAACCCCCCCCCCCCCCCCCGGCTCACTAAGGACATTCAGGAATGCCTGGTTGCCAAAAAGGCAGTGTACTCCCTGTGGAAGGGGGTGCTATCCCCAAAGAGGAGTATACCTCCACTGCTCAGGCCTGTAGGGGGGCTGTTAGGAAGGCGGACATAGAGCTAGGACTAGCATCCAAGATCAAAGATAATAAAAAGTCCTTTTTCAAATATATAGGGAGGATGAAGAAGGCACCAGGAAATGTGAGGCCCCTGCAAGATACACAGGGCAATCTGGTGGTTGCACCAGAGGAGAAGGCAGACCTCTTTAACAAATTCTTCACCTCCGTTTTCTTGTGCAGGGACCGGGAATCCCCCACTGTGACTCAAGGGGACTAGAGGGGAATGCCTCCAGACCGAAGGTTGAGGAGAACCGGGTTAGAGAGCTTCTGGAGGGGCTGGATGTGTTCAAATCAGCAGGTCCAGATGCTCTCCACCCCAGGGTGCAGGGTGTTGAGGGAGCTAGCAGGGGTTATTGCAGGGCCCTTGGCACAGCTTTATGAGTGCTCGTGGTGCTCGGGCCAGGTGCCAGATGATTGGAAGATGGCCAATGTAGTCCCCATCTTTAAAAAAGGGAGGAGGGAGGACCTGGGCAACTATAGGCCCGTCAGTCTTACCTCAATCCTGGGTAAACTCTTTGAGAAGATGATCAAGGAGCACATCTGTGATGGGCCGGCATCGGGGATGATGCTCAAGGGCAACTAGCACGGTTTCATTAGGGGCAGGTCATGTCAGACCAACCTGATTGCCTTTTACAATCAGGTCACAAAAGCATTGGATGCAGGTGTCGCTGTGGATGTAGTTTTTCTGGACTTCAGCAAGGCCTTTGACACTGTTGACCACACCATCCTCATAAAAAAACTAGGTGACTGTGGCATTGATGCCTGCACAGTCAGATGGATTGCAAATTGGCTGAAGGGTCGTACTCAGAGGGTGGTGGTGAATGGGTCATATTCAACCTGGGGGGAAGTGGGCAGCGGAGTCCCCCAGGGCTCGGTCCTTGGGCCTGCACTGTTCAATTTCTTTATCAGTGATTTGGATGATGGGGTGAAAAGCAACCTGTTTAAATTTGCTGATGATACCAAAATTTGGGGTGAGGTGGGCACGCTAGTAGGGAGAGAAAGACTGCAGCAAGACCTAGTTAGGTTGCAGGGGTGGGCTAACAAAAACAGGATGCGTTTCAATACTGACAAGCACAGGGTGCTGCACTTGGGCAGTAGTAACCGGCAGCACACTTATAAGATGGGAAACTCCCTTCTTGAGAGCACGGAGGCAGAAAGGGATCTTGGAGTCATCATTGACTCCAAGATGAACATGGGCCGACAATGCGAGGTCACGGTCAGCAGGGCTAACATGCATCCACAGGTGCATCTCAAGTAGGTCCAAGGAGGTGATCCTCCCTCTCTACGCGACACTGGTCAGGCCGCAGCTGGAGTACTGTGTCCAGTTCTGGGCACCTCACTTCAAGAGGGATGTGGACAACATTGAGAGGGTCCAGAGGAGGGCCACCCGCATGATCTGGGGACATCAGGGCAGACCCTACAATGAGAGGCTACGGGACCTGAACCTGTTCAGCCTTCACAAGAGAAGGCTGAGGGGGGACCTGGTGACTGTCTATAAACTCACTAGGGGGGACGAGAAGGGCTTGGGGAGACCTTGTTTCCCCTAGCGCCCCCCGGGATAACAAGGAATAACGGCCACAGGTTGTTGGAGAGTAGGTTTAGATTAGACATCCGTAAGAACTACTTCACAGTCAGGGCGGCTAGGATCTGGAACCAACTTCCAAGGGAAGTGGTGCTGGCTCCTACCCTGGGGGTCTTTAAGAAGAGGCTTGATGCCTACCTGGCTGGAGTCATTTCAGCCCAGTTTTCCTCCTGCCCAGGCAGGGGGTTGGACTTGAAGATCTACAAGGTCCCTTAAGACCCCTACTTCTATGATTCTATGATTCTAACCCAAGACCCTCCTTAGAGGTGTCTGAAGACATTTTTTTCTTATTTTGGACGTCACAGAATCTAAGCACTGGAGACTTTTGTAATAGTTTGTTTAGGTTCCTAAAGTCCTCATTGTAATGTGCTCCCATATCCGTGTGTGTGTGTGTGCGTGTGTGTGTGTGTGTGTGTGTGTGTGTGTGTGTAGTAAAGTTCTTCGGTTGCTGTACGTTTGGGCCAATTAAGTAAAAACTTACCAACAAAGTTTACCGTGCCCAGAGACTTCTGCACTCCTTCCTTATCTGTGACAGGTGGCATGTTAGTAACTGATAGTAATTGATTGTACCCTGATGGGATCTATCTGTTCACCTTAATCCATTAATATTCAACCTAATACATAATTTTTCTGACTCTAAAGTTGAACTTTTGTTTACTGAGTTTTTAGTCTGCTAACTGATCTCTTTCCAGAACTTTCTGATACTTCTGAGTATGTTCCTCCAGTGTACGTCCCTATATTAAGATGTCATCTATATACACATTGGTACCTTCAATGCCATCAGATAGTTGTTGTATATATTTATGAAACACTTTTGGTACTGAACATAATGCAAAAGGCAATCTTCCTTATGGAGTATTGAACGTGCACAAAAGTCTGCTATTTTTCACCAAGGGAACCTCCAAAATGCAGCTGGTACATCTAATGTAGAGAAATGTTGCCATCTCTCCAAATATTTCTTCCCTGCTGGGAATGGGAAAATGTTCCCTTTTTACATATTTATAAAGTACTTTTGGGTCTAAACACAGGCAAAATATTCCATCTTTTTTTTTCACTATTACTAAAAAATTAACCCATTTTGTCGGTTCCACTACTTTCTCAATAGCATTCTGAGCAACTTTTCTCTAATTTTGCTTTCAGGCTCTGTTGTAGAGCCGAGAGAATTTTTCTGGGAGCATATACTGTAGGAATGTGGTTCAGACAGCTCAATCTTATATTCTTTGTTCAGCTTCCAAAACCTCTCAATGCATCCTGAAACTTATCTTCAATTTTACTGTGCCCCTGTACGATATATATTCTCTGAGTAAGACCTAGTGTCTGACAGATCTTTACCACTAATATAGGTACACATTTTCCTGGCACAATCACAAATAGATTTTTTTCATTACCATTTTTTACCTTTATCTCCAGCTCATATGAGCCAACAGTAGGAATCAGTTCCCCACTCTAAGCTTGGAGCCTTATCTGCTTGCTGAGAATACTTGTTTTCGTTTTCAGGCCCTTACAATAAAGCCAAGTATAACATTGACTTGCACACCAGTGTCCAGTTTAAAAATCACAGGAGTTCCATTTGTTTCCAGCATGACATTCCAGTTTTATGATTATATTGTATCTCATACTATTCCAACATATAACTCCTCTTCCTTGCTGCTAGCAGTGTTGCAATTCACCTCACTCTGAAGTGCTTGCATGCTCTTTTTTTCTGTGCCTGAAGACCTCTCCTCTGCACACTCTAGCAAAATGCTTCAGTCTTTTGCACTTGTTGTAGCATTGTCTACAACCAGGACATAGCTGTGGTCTGTTTGCAACCACAGCATGTACAGTTTTTTATGTTGCTATTCTTACACTCTCCCTGATTTTTCAGGTCTCTGCTTGCATATTTGTCTTGTCTGTGTTCGTTTTTGGGTGGGTTTATTGTTCCATCAAAAATTTCAGTATCTGACTTTCCTTCCAAAGACTTCATTCTAGTCTGGGTGATTTCTGCTGCTCTGCAAAGGCTGATTCCTTTCTCTAACTTGAGATCAGGATCCTCTGGGAGTCTTTCCTGAGCTGCATGCCTTTGATCCCAATTACTGTCTGATCTCTAATCAGGAAGTCGGAGAGTTCTCCAAAATTCAGGATTGACTTGGCAGTCTAAGATCCTTTTTAAATTCTGCAAAGGATCCTCCCTCTTTTTATGAACTGATGTGAAATTGATGTCTTTCAAGTCTCATTCTTTTTTGGAGTGCATTATTCCTTAAACTTTTTGAGCACTCTCTCATAAATCAGCCTCCTCTGCCTGGCTCAGTTGAAGACTTTTCTATATATCCAGCTCCTTAGTACCCACTATATTCGTAAAAATAGCAACCTTTTGGTCACGTGGTTTCTCAGTGGCTCCACTTGCCCTCACGTACAGGTGGAACTGTTGCTCAAGCCTCTTCCAGTTCCTTGCCACATGGCTATAGAGTTTCAACTCTGCTGGAGCCCATAGTTGCTCCATTTCTTTTCTCCTCCCCAAAGTTTACTCCATGCAAAGCAGTCACCTGCTTTCAACACTGTTGTGTTGTGGGTTTGGTTAACAGTCAGGAGTCATTTTATCAGAGTGTTCTTTATTCCTACTCACAGTGCACAGACAGCCATCAAATGATTTCAGCTCTGTTCAACTCTATCTCTCTTAAAGATACATAATCTTCATAGTGAAGGAGATGATTATCAAAGCCTTTACATTTTTATGGTAGCTTCAGCTAACACCTGCCCTTCATGAATAAGCATGTGACATTTTTACACCCCTGGACTAAAACCAAAGCTGCCTGGCCTATGTCGGCATCTTGATATTCAATTTATTTAGTGCTCAGGATTCATAAGCTACTGTTTTCCAGTTTTAATCATACTGTCAGAAGATTAAGCAAGTTGGTCACCCTCGGGGTGGCCAAGGATAATAAACAAGGGAATCAGGGACGAAAAGGCCAACTTTGAGTCCAAGGGCTCACCCTCTCTAGAAGCTAAGCCTGGGCTGGCTTTGGGGGAATACTCTAAGACAGTGGTTCTCAACCATTTTTGTAGCAGGACCCATTTCTAAGCATCAATGGCCAGTCCCAACCCAGTGCCCCTCACTCCCAACCCACTACCACCTGTCCCAGCCCTCCAGTGTGTGGGGTAGGGGGTGGGTGTTTGGGGCGGGGGGAGAGGGCAGGAGGGGTCCAAAGCAGCCCTTTGCAGGCTGGAACTCTGCCAGGCTGTAAAGGAAAAGCCAGAGATTCCCACATTTTTCTCGTTTAAAAGAGAATCCATTTTTTTAAGTTTGTTTACAACCCTTTCCTATATTCTTGTGGCCTACTTTTAGGGCACGACCCATGGGTTGAGAAATACTGCTCTAAGAAACCCTGTAACTGTTGGGATTGCAAGGAAGTGGTCTCTTGAGGAACCTGTGACACTAGTAAATATATATATTGTGTTTGTGTAGTGAAACATGTTGGGTGTTGAATACAACCCAAATGGCTGTCTCAGTAAACATTATTTCCCAAAGCAGGTTTCAATATGTACACTCATGCTCTGTTTTTCTAAGAAAAACACTGCTGGTTCTTCGCGAAAATATATGGCATTGTTTATATCTCTTGAAAGTAGGGAAAAATATTACATTTTTATTTAGTTTAAGGCTAAAACAAAGTAATGGGGGTTTATAATTTTTTTTCCCTAAAGTGACAAGGAAGTATACCTACTCAGTTAATTCTTCTACCTGCTCTGTCACACCCAAAGCAATGAAAATATCACAGAAGTTCTTTAGCCTTTGTATTACTGCAACAGAGCTTTCCAAAGGACATGAATAGTTTAACTCTTTCAGCTCAGTCTTGTACTCCGGCTGCATCTACATGAGACACTGACTGTGCAGTAGCTTATTACTACTGCCTAGTAGTGTCACATGGCACAAAGCATGATGCAATGCTACTGCACAGTCAGTGTCACCAAGAAGCCATGTGAGGATGCTACTGTGCAGTAACACTGGTTACTATGTGGTCATTTAGTACTTTTATATGCAAGTACTAAATGACTGCACAATAACAACTATGCAGTCAACTTCTTGCATAGACATGACTTCTGTTGATAATTTTTCAACCCTTGAAAAGCATCCTCAGTTTCTCCCTCAATTGTTTTTGTTCCTTGCCTCTTCCATAAGTGTGTCCTCTTCATTCAGCCAAAGACATGACACATTTTAAATTCAAAACTGGGTATTTTTCTCTGGTAACGGTACAAAACACGCTTTTCTAATTTATTGGTTAATCGGGGTATGTGAAATGGGCCGTATTCGATTCAGATTTGGATTCAGCCCAAATTTGGGACAGTGATTCGATTCATTGATTCGATCACTGTCCCCAATTTGTTTAGGCCGAATCCAAATCTGAAGATTCGATGCTGATTCAGAGAATCAGCGATTCGGCCATAGACACAGCTTTAAATGTTTTTTCTACATACCTCAAGATACCAGGCATGGCTTGTGAGCACTGCAATGCTGGGGCAGATGGAGTGTCCCATAGGAGCATGGACCTCCCCCCACCACATGTGCTCACTGGCAAACCTGGAAGTGGACCAGAAGTACTTCCGGTCCACTTCTGGGTCCTCTGGGGAGCATGCCAGGGGCTCCCCCTGTGCTTCCCCTGCCTTGGCAATCAGCTGCAGGGGGACCCTGGGTGCCCCCCCCCCAGACCCAAGAGGCACAAGTTGCCAAGCTGGGGAGTGCAGGGACAGGGGTGGTCCAACATGCTCCTCGGTGGACCTGAAAGTGCTTCTGGTCCATTTCTGGGTCTGCTGCCAAACACGCTGGGGACCCCCCTGCATTCCCATGGGATACTCCATCTGCCCCAGCATCACAGCATTCATGAGCCGTCTGGTACCTTGAGCTATGTAGAAAAAAAATTAAAGCTGTGTCTATGTCCGAATCCCCAAATCTTTTCAAATTGATTTGGAGGGTTCCAATTCAGTTTGGAGAGATTAAAGGGTCTCCTGATTTGATTTGGATTCAGAGATTCGGCCACCGAATCAGGCCAAATCTCTTCAGGCCAATCAGGGACTGAAGCTTTACACAGCCCTATTAATCACACATTTGGCTCTCCTACTTCCTTGCTGGGTATTAGTTTGTAATTATAAGCCCTCGTTTTCATCATTTACCATGTAGTACCAATGACCTTTTTCAGTGCTAATGCTGCTTCCTGAATCACATTGGCTTATGCTCTTGTGAGCAACATAAAATTAATAAGTGTCTCATTAGCTTTTTTAATCAAATCATCTTCTGTTGCATGTCCACCCATTGCTCCCAAGAACATTTTTTTTTTTTTCTGAGACAGATTGCTGTTATCCTCTGAGTCCCTATTAGATACATTCTGCTGACACTTGCAAACTCTTGCAGGAATGATGTAATATACTGCATCTTCCCCCAAACCCCTAAATATTGCACATTATCTTGGCTTAGGGTTCTGCTCTTTGGGTTCCAGATGCCTATCAGTCTCACTGTTTACTTATAGTATTCTGGAATATCTATTATGTCCTACAATGGACAGAAATGTCCCAGAAATTCCAGACTATACTGTCTGACTTATTTTGCTTGGCAAATTCTAATTCTTTGGTTTTGTGTTAGTTCCAGGTTTTCCAGGTCTCTCAGAGGTATCATTGCTGTTGATTCTCTTCTCTCTTCCATAACCCATGCCCCATCCTAATTCAGTCTCGGTTAGGAGCTCAATTAACCCTCCTTTCCTCTCCACATTGTAAAATCTGTTTTTTCTGCCTTAACAAAGAAGGTGAAACTGTAGAAGATTGGTTTAACTGTTTGTAAAAGCATATTGATCACGTATTTCCTTTTCACATGGAATGTGGTACTTCTTACTGCCAGTAATGCAGTTTCATAGACATCCTCCTCCGCTGGAGTTACCTACAAACCATTAAATTCCGAAGTGTTTCATAACCAGCCTATACAAACAATAAGGGTTCCTTTTAACTATCTTGTTTTTGCTGGCACCTGCTGTGTGCTGTTTAAACCTTCCATTTTTCTTCAGATTTACAGAGACTTTCAATTCTAATATTGGTATGACTTTTTATTACTCCATTCTTCTCCTCCGGGTAGTCTCTCAGTTCTCTTCACTTCTACTAGTGTGGTCAGAAATCACTTAGGACCTGTCTAAAACAATGCAGTGGCAGGTCTTGGTGAGGATGGGGTGAAGGACAGCCTGCCAACCCAAGTCTATAAGCACATGGACATACGGATTTTCAGTTAGGGAGTAGCAGATAAAAGGCCTTGCCACCCTTTCATAACTCTTCCTATTCCCACCTTCACTTGCCCCCTTAAAAAAAAAAGTTTGACCTCTTTAAAAATAAAATGTTATGAACTAAGTTATATCATTATATTATTTATTCTAGTCATGCATAGTTGGAGAAAGAAGATAGAAAAAACAAACAGGTAAAAAAATGCTACAACAAACTACCCTGACAATTTCACCCTTTCAATCCCCTTTCCTACCCACTGTGACACACATACACACATGTTCTGCCAGACTTTAATTAAAAATAATAGTGACTTTAGCCCATTAATTCAGATGTATATAGGATAATCTGACAGTTTGTCAGGAAGAGGCTGAGAACATCTTGGAAGAGTAACATTAAAAGATCAAAAGTCACTATGGTCTGCCAAAAACCCAAGGCTGACCTGGCATCTAGCTCCACATCCTAATCACATATCCTAAACCCCACAGCCAGAGCCCCACAGCATGTTTTCTACCTCCTGCCAGTTCCATCATTACACTACCATTCTCTTTCCTCTGCTAAATTGACTTGGCACTATACTTTCTTCCAGAAATATTTGAACTAAAAGAAATAGGTATCATCTCATTATTTCTTTTCACTCCCCCATCTGCATGTCTATCTGTTGTTTATCTTGTAATTGGATTGTAGGATTTTTAGGGCAGGGAACACCTTCTACCCCCAACCTGTATTTATATAAATACCTAGAACAATTGTGGTCTTGTCCTCTTGGACATGTTAGGAACTATTATAGCAAAAAAATAGTATGTGCCTGAAATCCATTCCTTCATTTTACATGTAGGGAAGAAAATCATAGGGTGAAGTCAGAGGCGTGCTATACTTTGGGCATGTCCACACAAGATGCTACTGTGCAGTAGCATTGCCGGTCACTAACCATGATGCGATACTACTAGCATCAGAAAAACACCGTGTGGGAACAGTACTGTGCAGTAACACCAGTTTCTGTGCAGTCATTTTGTACTTGCTTATGCATGGCCTTTGTGCTCTGATATTAGAACTTACTAAGATAATTGAAAAGTGTGTCCATTCTTATATTCATTGTCTCTTGGAATAATATAGATATTTTAGTATATTTTTGTAACATAGGTGGCTAATAAAAGTACCTTTTATTCCCCATATGTAATTTTTTGGCAGGTAGATTAAATCATCAAAATACTGAGAAATGAAATGCAAGAGATTAAACAAAAACAAAGTACACCACCAAATCCTAAATATCTTATCCCCATGAAATCAATATACGTAGTCATTTCCCTTAGACTTTTTCTGCAAAATAATAACAAAATAATATCTAACAGCCACTGCTATCACATGATATAGAAAATATCACATAAGATACTTTGCAGTGGTCTCTTTCATTCTTTCTGAACTCTGTATGACCCACATATGTCTTCTTCCTCTTTGCTGGTTGAATCAAAAACTATACTATGTTGATGAACTCCAAGGAAAATTAAATACATATCTGCATTTGCATTTAAGCCTGGGTACTGTTTGAATACAGAAACTGCCCATGGCAATTTACACCCTGCTGAAATATAGTTATCTTAACTGATATGAGGATTACCATAATATTTCTTATTAAGTATATGTGATTTTCCTTCCATTTTCATAAATAAAAAATGACAATACATTATCACCAGTGACATTACAGAAACTTACTTTAGCTATACACATAAAATTAGCTGTATATACAATTATAAGTATGTGGAAATGTTTCCTTCTGTGTTACTACTCTGTGATGCTGAACAAAGTTTTCATAGTCTATAATTGTCCAGGGTCATACAAAATCTACTGTCCCTTCCATTAATTCAACTGTAATGTGCACTTGGAGTATGTGCAGACATTTGCCTCACCAATCTACAATCATGTGGCTTAATTTTACATAAGTTCACTGGTGCCAGGGGCTGTATAAGAAGCTCATTCTAAGTAACCCTCAGGGTGAGGGGAGTGGCAAGTGGGAGCTGCAAGGGCTAGAGGGCCCTTGGTGGATCCCAAGAGCTGCTGAATCTGTGTAGGGGGTGACTGTTCTGGGGTGCAGGGGTGAGAAGGGGCTAAAAATAGGTCAGGGTCAGGGAGATAAGAAGAGTGTAGACCCAGGGCTGGGGTGAGCAACTGGGTTTCCCCAGCCCCTGGGATACACTCAAAACCTGTGCAGACTCTGGTAGATCAGGCTAATCCATTCCTGATCTAATTTACTTCACCTCCTCAGGTGAATTGATTTAGATCAGGCTGGCCATTTTTTGCCCAATTTAACTTCCCTGAATGCCTGCACAGATTGGCAGTTAGATTGACCTAGCCCTAGTTAGGTCAATTCGAAGATAACATATGTATGTATCTTTGGCATCTAATTGAAAATGTTGTTACTATCTATTCCAAATCAGGAGTTCACCAGCCATTGTCATTACTAGTGTTGACACAACCAGTAGCACCAGGAATCAAACCACAGCCCTTGAAAACAGTAAACACAACATGATTTGCCTCTAGCCTTTTAACTCACACAGTGGGAGAAGCACTTACACTGCATTAAGTTTGTGCTCAATTACCATTACTTCCCCCCCACACAGAGAATCCATTATGTGATAAATTAGTTGTTGCTATTCTAAGCTGGTTCTAAGAGACCCAACAAAATGAAAATTACAGTGTTAAAATACAATTCCAGATACGTCATTTTATTTTATTACTTTGTTTGTTCTCAAACACAAGAACTGATGTGACCTCACTTCTTGCCCTTATTTTACTCTTCAAACTACAAGATCCTCATCATCATTTTTTTTAACTACAACTGCAGTCCTCTTTCAACTTCTCTACTCATTGGAGCAATTGCTTCTCCTCCCACTACTTTATTAAAGCTGGATGAGTATGTTGGACAAATATATAATTCACTGAAAAATTCAGATTCACATCAACCAAATTCATCAGATTATTTTGGCCAACATTATTTCTCTGTCTGTCACAGACATACAATACTGAAAAAAACATCAGAATGTCTGATTATAATAATTTTCATTTTAAAATCTAAATTGAGTAATTGTAAAAAGGTAAAAAGAAAAAAAACGTTTAAAAATATTTGTTAGGAAAACATAGCGGAAAAAATATGGTTTTTTTTATTTTGTTGGTTTCAACCAAGCAATTGTTCTTCCCACAACTCTATTTATGACTTTGCTTGCCTTTTTCTCTGTTTCTGTGCCCCTAATCTTTCTTAACACTTCATCTCAGGTTCCTTACTTTTAAAATAAAATTATATTCTTTATGCTCTGAAAACTCAACTTGGACCCTACCTCTCTCTAACAGCCATACCATTTTCCTTCAGTTCTAAAAAACTTGCTTCAGTTGAGGATGTTGTACACTTCCAGAATGAAGGGGCTTTTGCATTCTAGCACAATGTTTTTGCAAAATAATTTTCAGTAATATGGTAAGTGTTACTTTTGAAGATGTGACAAATTATACAAGTGCCAGAGCTTACTGCTCGCGTGTGCACGCACACCCATACACACATAGGGCATTTATAGATGTGTTCCGGGAGGTAGCAGGGGCATGGGGGAGAGGGAGGGATGCTTTACTTAGCAAAAATCAAAAAAACAAAAGTCCCTCTTTTCAGCAATGTAATACATTTTACATTAAAATGTCACTTGAACAAATGATTCCAAACACATACAATTGTAAACAACAAAATTACATGCTTCTATGATACTACAGAGTAGGCAGACACCCCCTGTGGAGCTGGGATCTAAGCAAGATTATTGAAGTTTGGAGAATAATTTGAATTTGAACTGTAGCAGATGAAAATAACACATTTTGTATGTAGTGATAGGCCTTCCTCTGCACCCCTCTGTCTTTCAGTTTCACAACCTTTACTGCATTAAATTCTTAATTGTTACCTACTACACCAAATGTCAAAATGCTATAGGATGCTAAATGTAACACTACATATCTGAAAACCAATGGACATGAAGGCTAAGTACAGACATTCAAAACGCCCAAGACGGAATTGCTCCAATCTATGCAGCTTTCTCTAAGCTGTGTAGATTCGATTGGGAGTGAACAGAACTCACATTCACCCTTTGTTGGGGGAAGGCAGGCAGATGCCTACAGTGACAGGGGCCAGAAGGCTAGGGATGCTGCCTCCTGCTTCCCAGAATGCCAGAAATTGCTCAGAGAAGCCAATCACAGCTGAATAGAGCCCATTCCTCATTTGCTATCAGGCACATGCCTCCCCTTGCTGCCCTGTCAATTATCAGCTACAGGCAGCCAACAGAGGAAGGTGTGCTCATCCCTTCTTGCTGCCATGGGGGGCTCTGGGCTTTGTCCAGGATGAGGGGTGTCAGGTCCACCCCAGGTAAGACAAAGGTGGGGGGATGTGGAACTCATGAGCTGCTGGGGTGGGGGAGGGGTGTTCATCAGCATACCTTGCGTTCCCAGCCAGGTTGGGAAAGCAGCAAACACAGCACGACGCAGCAAGGGGGGGTGGGGGAGGAAATGCAGCTGCTGCCACCATGCACAGCCCTGACGGGAGAGTCTGGAGCCAACGTGGGGCACAGGCTGGCAGCGGGGGTGGGTTACAAGCTGGTGATGAGCGTAGGGGGGAGGGAAAAGTGGCCCCTCACCCACCCTGTGCCCGGTGCCCCACACTACAGCTGCTCACAGCCCACATGGGGCTGCCTGTGCCTGCTCAGGACAGCCCCAAGTGGGCTGCAAGCAGCTGCAGCAGGGAGCACAAGCCATGGGGCAGGTGAGGGGCCACTTTTCCCTGCTCTCCACACCAGCTCCTTTCCTGCTGGTGAGCAGGGGGTCAGAGCTGTGTGCTGCCCCCCACCTGTATTGTGGGGCTGAGGGGCACTGGGAGTGAGTGGGTGGGGAGCCAGCAGGAGCACGGGGCATGCACTAGTGTGTCCCAGGGCTAGCGCCTGCAGGGGCCAGAGCAGAGCAGCAGGAGTACAAGGTCACGGCTGGCAGGGGCTCTATGGAGCTGGGCCAGCTCCCCCCTCTTCCTACTGGTGCAGCCCAGCCTGGCTCTACAGACCCCTGCCAGCCCAGCCCTGCTCTGGGCCCCACCGGTACTGGCCCTGGGACATTGATCCCAAGATGGTGACCAGGGGGCAGGACATCTGTCAAGGGGCAGGGCACATGTTAAGGGGTGGGGCTACCCATGCAGCCCTTGACAGCTTGCCAAAACTGGGTAAGCGGCCCTCTGCCCAAAATAATTGACTGCCCCTGTCTTAGACCAAGAGCAACCATTTTTTAAACAGTCTTTGTGCCCCAAACTTCTGTTCTGTTACAGGTGTAGGCAGGTTTCTGACAGCCTGAACTGGAAAAAGTGTAATATCTGCACCTGACCAAAGACGGGATAATCTTCTCTTAAGCATAACTGCTTTCCGCCAGTTCAAAACAAATCCAAACATTAGGACTGTTTGCCGAGTACTCAATTAGGTTTAAAGTAAGTAGAAAGCTGACTGATCAGAGTTTGATGACAAAAGAGAAGGATAATACATGGAATTGAGATTTTTAAAAATCAAGCAGTACCTTTTTTTCATTCATAGACAATGACATGATTATGTTTGGCTCTATGTCTAGCAGGTTATGTCCTCTCTGTCGGACATTTAAACAATTTAAATATAGAAGAATAAGACCACCCAATCATCCAAAATCAGGGCAGAAGCATGAAACAAAAGGTAAGTCTACACATGACACTATGTCACCATAGTGATGTGATATGGTGAAGTAGTGACCATGTGCATCTACACCTGACCAGGAGCTACTTCATCATAGTAGCATGCTCCCCCATTATAGCGCATTGCTATGGTGAAGTAGTGGCTAAAAATAACTGTGTACCCAGCGTACAGCACAGTACAAGCTGCTACTGGAAGTACTAAAGCACAGTACAATAGCAACATCACCTTACAGACATGTGTAGGTGTGCCCAAAGAGACATTTTGTTTAAAAAGAATTTACTGACAATTGACGGACCTTTAAGGACTTAATTCAAAAGGATTGAACTAAAACAATTCTCAGCAAAAATATTATTTGCAGCTAAGCTGATTACTTTCCATTGTGTGGCATACAGTACATTTCTGCATTCACTTTCATAAGTGTACCGACAAGTCTGAGTCCTTCCACAATGTTATATTTACCCTGACTTCTTGGTTACACTTTCCCACCATCTCCCTCCTTTTTGCCTATGTCTATCACATTTCTGTTTTAGATACTGCATTCAGTGGCTACTGCCAGTGGTCAACAATGGTATACAGTTGTTTCTCTTGATTTTCACTTATTCTGGATACAGCTTATCAGATATCATATAGATCTTTATTTTAATATCATAATTATCCAAATAAAGATGACCCTGAATTTATATGACACCCCAGTAAGTAGATTCTATACACACAAATTTTATACCTTTATTATAACTTCCCCATGTATAGAATCAAATTATTAGAGGATTACCTTAAATTCATCTCCCCAATTACTTGTTGGGAGAAAGTTGATGAGGGGGTCACATGATGGGGTAGCACAGAGTGTAGGAGGCAGTAAGAGGGAAGGTAATGGGGGACAGATAGTAGGGGAGGCAGTAATGGGGCAGACAGTGGGAGAGGAATGGGCAGCAGACAGGAGGGGGACAGGCAGTATGGAGGTGGTGGAGCAGGCAGCTGCTCTCACTGCCCCTTGCCACCTATCCCCACTTCTGCCTACCCTCCCTTAGGTTCATACCACTACCATGCCTTCTCCCATCTTCTTTCTTTCCTTTCCATGCTGCTTCTGCCTCCCACAGCTTCAGGTCCTTGCCCCCCTTTCTTCTGTATCCCTCCAGAAATATCTATCCCCTACTGCCCCTTCCATTCCCCGCAATTCCTCTTCCCCTTTCATCTTACCTTTTCTCTGGCACTGGCAGACTCCATCCTTGCTGCGGCCTAGCAGCTCCACCATGACCCTGCAGCAGCAGCATGGAACTGCCGCTGCTGCACCGGGGCTAGGAAGGAGCACATGCTCTAGGCTACAGAGAGGACATAACCTGCTAGCATAGAGCCAAGGTAAGGGGGTATGTAGTGTTGGGGGAATGAAGGGGGAAGTGGCATGGGGAGAGACAGGGGACAGAGAGGGTTTGAGGCTGCAAGGGAGAAGTGGTGAGGGGTGCAGAGGCAGCTCTAGCCCCAACCTGGTGTTGCAACTGGAGTTGGACCTGCAGTAGCTTTTTCTCTTGCCCCACCTCATACTCAATTGTAAGACAAGGGGCTTTTTCCTCCAAGTTAAATGGCGCAGGGGAAAGCCTCATCTTTTAATTGAATAAATACAGTATATCTGTTGCAATCATGCAGTATCTAATGAACCCACTAATACAAATTATACAGTTGGATGAACATTTTAATAATTTTAAAAGTATTTTTATCTTATCAGTCATTCTTTCACTGACCTCCCCCAACAAGCACTGAGAAGAGAATGGCAATCCTGTTATAATGATCTGGCAACTTTGGAATATTGTTTGGGAGCAGATTAGAAGAAAATTGTATTTAGAATGCATATTTAGAAAAAGATTTAGTATGCATTTAACTCAGAGAACTCTTTTATCCATGCTAGATGCCTAAGCCTGGCTCCCCCAAATTCCAGGCCAGTAATCTAATTGCCTAACTGTAGAGTGTGTACATGTGCATGCATGTGTGTGTGTGTCCTCCCTTCTCCCCTCCCCCCCAAATCCCATCCTACTCTAATAACTAAATTCAGTGAAAATTCTGTAAAAGCCATGCCCCCCCTTTTGAAAATGTTACACATTTCACTTTGGCTTCACTGAAATAACATATTTAGGTGAGAATATAGTCATTGTGTCAGCCACTGCCCGTTACTCTAACAATTTTTGCTGAACTTATTATATTTTATGTGATATGCTCTTGGTGCTTTAGAACTAAAATCCTGAAAACAGTTCTGAGGAAAATTGAGTGGGAAGAAACATTTACAAGTAAAAGCATGAATGATCACTTCGAATTGTTTAAGAATATTATATGAAATGTTCAAAAATATACAAATTCCAATAAAGAAAACAAAAAGTGTTCTTTAGTTATAATAACCTTAAAAATGGGAGAGGTGGAAGTGACAGTATGAAAATAAATAGATAAAGTATGTCAAACAGAAATAGAATATAAACTGTAAAATGGGGTAACTGATAAGAGTGATTACATGTTACTAATTAGTAAATGCAGGAATAGATTGTGAAAGCTAAAGATGCATATGAAAAAATGACAGCCAGAGGAGATAAGGAAAATAAACAGCAATTTTTAAACTGTAACAAAAACAAGCAAAATGCTATCAATAATATACGTGTATTACTAGGCACAGCTGAAAAAAATTACCATCTATAAAAAAAGACAGAAGAATTAAATATACATTTCTTTTCTATTTTGAAGAACAAATAGGATTATTAGCTTGCAGTGATAATAAAGTATTTTCTACACAATTAGAACCTGTGTTAAAAACCATCTATTAATTTTATTTTTTGTTAAGTTGGCAGGACAAGGTAACTGGCACCCTGGAGTATTTAATTTATACAGTTTCCTGATAAACTCCCTAAGCCACCAATACTCAGTAAACTTAGAACATAAAGGAAGTTCCAGAGGACTGCAGGACTCTTAATCCAATCAACAGGTTTTATGTAAAACAAGCTTTGCCAAACTTGTTTATTTGATGAGATCACAAGTTTGTTTGTTCAAACAGCAGTGTTGGCAGAGCATGCTTCAAAGCATTCGTCTTTCTCCCACCTAACATTCTGATTATTTTTAAAAGGAAAACAGCAGTTCCATATAAAAATCAGTGGATCTGTCATCAGTCAGGAGGCTGTCCCTAAGGGAAATTTAGGATCAGTCCCAGCTGTATTCCATGAGGAAATCCAGGTAATGGATTTGGGGTAGTATTTGGGTCAGGTGCCTACAATCAACTTTTGTAGCATAGGTACAGGACTTGTTATAAGAGAGAATATATTTGAGCCATGGGTGTTATAGAAGCACAGGTTCTAGAGGAGTTTTGGGGGCTGGAGAAAATGGGAAAGGGTTATTCTACATCAGTTGGAAATTGTAGACTAGTATGAACTACTTGCAGTAAGAAGTAGGAGAAAATACATTTATGGGAAAATGAGGAGGTCATAGAAGGAGGTAATTTGTTTTAGGTAGTGAAACAAGGACATAGCCCTTAGGTTTGCTGGGAAGGGCAGGATAGAATTTCAGGAAACATAGGAAAGGTTTTCTTCCTGTTTCACTGTATTTCTGGGGTGTGACTGTCTGCTTCTCTATGAAGAATACAACAAGTTATTGAGTTCAGGGAAGGAAATGAAAGTATTAGAGTGCATCCATCTCTGATCAGAAGAAAACATAATGCAAAGTAGGTGGACATGTGGGAACATAATACAAGGCTGTTGAGGAAATCTGAGGCACAAACAGGAGAAGAAATCATGCTGGATGAGGGAATACCTATAATTGAAGTGTTGATTAAATGGATTCCAAATTGGTTAGCTGAGTCACAGTGAGGACTCAATCAATGGAGGTGTTTTTAGATTATTCATGAATCTGCTGTTGATCTGACAGTATTCAATCTCTACAAGCAATATGAAGGAAAAACAAAAAAGTCAGTTTACTGCTGATAAAACTTTGCAGGTGACACAAATTGGAGCTGTAGCACATAAGAAAAAATGTTCATACAGGCTAACTTGCACCTGTAGTTAATATGGGCTCGTTTGATCTTAAGTTTTAATAGAAACAAGACCAGTCACACACCTAAGAACAACAAAAAAGGTCATTTTTTTAAGTTAGGGAACTTATATCAAATTACTCAGTTGAACATGAATCCCCAATGGGATGCTGTCACAGGCAAGGTGAATGGGATCCTTGGATGTAGAAACAGGGGAATATTGAGGAGGAGTTGGGAGGTAGAATTATTTCTTCATGCTTATTAATGAAACTCTTACAGGAATAGTGTGCCTGTTAGGATGCCCACACTTGAAAACATGGAAACCAATTTAGAAAAAAATTACATGCATACCTTGAGGTTTGAAGAAAAAGAAAAAAAAAAACCCTCCCTTCTAGTAAGAAACAAAAATACCTTCAGTCTATTTCATTTATCCAAAAGATGGTTAGGAGGTGATTTGATCATTGTCTATAATTAGGTATAGGGGGAAGAGATTCCTGACAGCAGGTAACTCGCTAATCTAGCAAAGAAGCATAATGAGATCCAGTAGTTTGAATTTCAGATTTTATAAATTCAGAATAGAAATAAGGTGCTAACTTTTAACAGTAAAAATAATTAACAGTTGAGACTACATGTCTATGTCCATCATGACTTCACTCTTATGTGTAGTCTTTAAATCAAGATTGGATTTTATTTTAAAAGAGATGCTATAGCTTAAACAGAAGTGGTTGATGAAGGAATTATTGGGTGATATTCCTAGCTTACGTTATGTAGAAGGTCAGATCTGATGATCATAACTTTCAATTCTGGATTTATATATTCAGAATTTACAAAGCGCAGATATTACCTTTTTATCCTAGAGGATTCAATCTGCTATGATTAAAGTGGTTTGTATACATGATGTTTTCATATATTTAATCCATTTTTTGAGTCTGGCTGTATGGATGTCAAAAAGTCTGACTCCTTGAAATGTAGTATGTCAAGAGGTAATTACATATATTACAAAAAAGGCCATGCTATTTTACAGACACATTTCAAATAATAATAATTGTGTGCATTTTATTACTACCTGCTTTTTTTCTAAGACTAAAAACATTAAGGAAAAGTCACAATTAAGAAAAGATGCAAAGTTTTAGCACAGAAATGAAGCAGTCACATAGTAAGGAAGTCTGTCCAATTCAAAAACAAAAGCAAAATAAGTTAATACTTCAGAAGTGTTAAGTAGATTTACTACCATGAAAGCTAATTTGGTCTGTTGCTGTAAACATCATTTGCTTTTTAAGTTTTGCCAGCTGGATATACAGACACCTGGGTCTCAAATTTTAGCCAATTTTGAAATGGACACTCGTCATCAAATTCTAAATTATGTCTGACTAGCCTGCTCTGGCACATTCCTCCTGAATCTCAAATCATGGTTTTAAATACCTGAAGCTATCCTATGAATGTTCACTGTTTTATTAACACTTCATTAAATCTTAACTCTAATCTCCCCGAATTACATCATATACTTGTATGAGTGAAGCATTAAAATTGTACAATTTAAAACCATACAAAGATGCATAAAAGTGAAGATTATGAGAGTGAAGTTGTTTGACCAACCTTCATATACATTAATGACATAACTATAGTAAAGAGTACACTATATTCCATTTAACTATGAAGTGGAACAGAAAATACTGTGTGCATATGTTCAGTAAAGAAGACTAAAGTTGCAAATTCACTGAGTTCTGAAACAGTATGTTTGCAGAACCTCCTTTATGTTCCATGCATAGCTTTCTATACCATACCAATCAACATCGCTGAGAACAAGATACTGATAGGCTTACTCATGATAAGAAGCTACTTTCTCCCCAAGCACTATTTATTTTCATAGGATTACTTAAAGAGCCAGATATTTCTCAATATGAAAAAAACATATCAGAAGTGGATCAAAAGTACTTGGCCAAACTAAGTAAACCATGAAACCCTGTTATTAAAGTGGAATTGAAACTTATCCCACACTGGTTTTGGTGAAGAAAAGTAGGTTTGAAATAAATAGTTTCTGACATGTTTAAAAGCAGTAAATAGAGACTTTGTACTCTCGACTCTTTATCACTTCTTAGTGTTAGTTAGGTTATGTGAGGAAAACAAGTGTAGCCTGGGTACACCAGGGGTATGCCTTGTCTACAAGTGGAAGGGATGGGGTGATCAAGCAAGGATGCTGTGAGAGGGGTCTGCCACCACGGAACAGTTCCCTCTTTTCTCTATAGAGCCAGGCCAGGACAAAGCACTTAACTATATACACATTTATTACCGTTTAACAAAATCCTTAAATAAAGAAATAGCCATTGATATACAGCTAATATAAATATTTACAGATTTATAAAAACATAGATAAATGTGTACCGTAACCACAGGCAAATATAGCTAGGCAAATAAATACAGGTATCCACAGATAAGTTCAAGCAAAAATAATAACACAATCAAACCTCAACTTCCTGACATAACCCACAAAAATAAAGACAACATATCTATCTATCTATCTATCTATCTATCTATCTATCTATCTATCTATCTATCTACAATGGTCTTTCCCCTCCTTCAGGCACCCATGTGGCAGAGACTATATACGATTCCTGTTGGGTAGCAATCCTGGCAGCCCCTTAGGGGAAGAAGGGTCCCAGTACCTCCTCAACCCTAGATGGGTCCACCTGGTCTCTGATCCTGCTGGATTCCCCTTTCAGAGCCACCCCATGGGGAGGGGAACCCGGTTCATAGGTACTCACTGATCCTGGGGAGCAGGCTGGGAGAGGTTCTTGGAGCCATGGGTGCCTTGTTGGGACTGCCCAGGGCCCTGCCTTCTGTCCTCCATTGGGGCTCAGGCTGCCTTGTGTGGATCCCGGTGCCCAGGCCTTGTCTTCTGTTGGGGCTTGGGCCACCTCCTGCAGGTCCTGAAACCCAGGCCTTGCCTTCTGCTGGGGCTTGGGCCACCTTGTGCAGGTCCCAAAACCTGTACCACTGGTCCTCTGTTGCACCCCTCTGATGCCTTCCAGGTGCCTGGCCTCACGCTGGGAAGGGGGTTGGAAACGCAAGTGGAGTGGTGCTGCTCCCAGGGTTGGGGACACCATGCACCACTATGTGCACCAAGTCCTCAGCTACACGCTGAGGGTAGCAGACCTGAACTGCCATGTGCGGCTTCCAGAGCCTGGTGGCTCCATGCACTGCTATGTGATGGAGCTAAACTGTTCTCTGTAGTGGCAGATGATAGAACAAGGAGCAATGATCTCAAGTTGCAACAAGAGAAGTTTAGGCTAAATATTAAGAAAATCTTTTTTATGAGGGGAGTAGTAAAACACTGGAACAGGTAACATAGAGAGGTTGTGGATTCTCCATCCTTGCTTTTTTTTAAGACATGGCTAGACAAACTCATGTGTAGGATGATATAGCTGGGGCCAGTCCTGCTTTGAGTAGGGGGTTGGACTGGATGACCTCCTGAGGTTCCTTTCAACCCTAATTTTCTATGATTTTCTATGATCATGCATTCTTGTGGTTGCTTAGTTTTAACGTCATAGCTTAGAAATGCTTCTATTTAAATTAGAAACATATGGAGTCATGGCAGTTATAAAACAAACACAATTTCCTCAAGTCGCAAGTGTTTGTTTTTTTTAACGTGAACTCAAAGCTTGACAACTCTTGGTAGCTATCTGAAACAGTCTGCACCATGTCTCCAAGACAGCTTCAATCTAAAATATTTATAGTCTCAAAAGACAGGGTCTGACCTTTTTCCTTTGATGTAAGAACAGATTTAAGTTATACCAAATACCAGAACTGGGAGCAATGTCAGGGTATAGGCGAGTGGTGAAGTCAGTGTTGGTCTGTATTCATATGTTACAGCAAGTGAACTCAGGCAAAAATGCTATGGCTAATGGAATCTTAGGGCTGGTCAAGAAGAACAGGCTTGTGCTCTAAATCCCTTTTAGCAAAACTGGTTTAAAGGAAGGTAAAGTAAGTCCAGATAAAGTCTTTCCACTGTTAACATGAAGCCCAATTTGACATGCCTAAGTAGCAATTCATGTCAGATATCATAGTCAGATTGGTACAGACTGGGCTTTAGCTTAGCAAGTACTAAATGACTGTGCAATACCAGCTGTGCAGTGGGGCACACATGTAGGTGTACCCAGTTGGTACCAATCTGACTATGAACACTGACTGCTAACGCAAGTACTAAATGACTGCACAGTACCCGCCGGTACTGTGCACTCCTGGCAGCGCATGGGTTGTTTCCAACCCTACTGTGCAGTATCATGGTTAGTACCTGCTGTCGCTATGTTGCCATAGCATTTCATGTAGATGTTTCCATTATCATGTTTTTTGCTTTCCTCTGTAGGGTGTGTGTTGGGGTAGGGGAGGCCTCCTTCCTGGGATCTCTCAAGCATATGTTGACAACCCTTTCAGCTTCAGGACACTGGCCACTGATGTCCCCCTGCTCTGTGTGGAAGGTTAATAGTTTCTGTAATAGGTTAGGCAAGGATTTGCATGGGATAGTTTGGATAGGATGATCCTACTTCAGGCAGGGGACTGGACTAGGTGACCTTCAGAGCCTTCTAGCCCTACTTTTCTATGATTCTACGACTTAGTTTTCATTGGGGCAAATCAGCCTGGCTATACCAATTTATACCAGCTGGGGATCTGGCTCAAAGCTTGCATCTTTTTTAAAACCTGACCCAAAAGGTGCATAGTGTAATAGAGACTGAAGAAAGAATATAAACAATATGTTCCCCAGCTTCCCTATAGTCCTAATCAGAAAAGGATTTTAATCAGGCCTTAAATATTTCCTTAGGAAATAAAAGGCCAATGGGTGTTGAATATACCTATTTAAGAATGTCTCAGAATGTTCTTGTACATAACCAGAATAACTTCCTGGATTTGCTTTGGAAATCAGGACCTTAAAACGTACATCTTGTACTACTTTAGTTTAATGGGCTGTCATCTGTCCAGGCAGCACCAGTATAAAGCCAGACGTGTCTTTTAATCTTCAAAGAAAATAAAAAGTAAAGTGAATAAATTCAGTTATTAGCGAGAAGGTACAAAACAAGGCAAGAAAGAAAGAAAGGGAAATGTTTTTCATTCATTCTCAGATTAGATACTAGGAATTGAGTTGCTAGTGTTGTCTAGAATATTAACATAACCATTAAAAAATAGAGAATTTTCCTGCCAGCATATCAGACATCAGCAATCAAATACTGATTCACCCATATAAAAAAAATCCATTAAAACAACAAATAATTTATGTTAAGATCACTGTAACTCTTATCTAACACTCTTCCCATATTTTTATGTATTTTTTTATAAATTGTGGGGGTTCTGGGTTTTTTTTATATACATCTAGTCTGGCTTGGACTGTAAAAGGTGTCCCTCTGAAAGGAACGTGATTGTGGGATTTTTGAAGACTTAATAAATGAGTACTCTCTGACACATGTTCTTAAAATTCTATATACACAATCCCTGTCATATTTAATAAATATCAATTACTTCGGAAAAATAGAGCTTCTGTTGTTACTTCCAAATCCCTGACCTTCAATGATAAAGCCCTAGTGTGATTAGTAGCCAATAGTGCTTTTTAACAGAATGATAACGTTTTACAAGGATGCACTACCTAACCACCACTTACATAAAAACTTCAAGTTTCTGGGACAACTCTGCCGCTAAGCTCTCAGAAAGGAATATTGATATTTATAATTCCTTCCCCTGCTACATTTCTCACGACCACTACCTTTTCAAATTATTAATGTAAAGTTATTGGATAAGTATATCACCTGCCAATTCACCTATTTTAGTCCCTTCAGAAATGCTTTAGTTAGAAAATGAAATCAGTAACAGAGGCAGAAAGGTCAGACTTTCTCAGTCTTGTCATGTTCCAGAAGCAACTGTGCCCATTAACACTGGAGAATTATTTTGGTTACTACTTCATCCAGATTGCCCCATTTTAAAGACTCCCAAGAGAGTGGCCTGAGGAAAAGCTGGCCCTGAGCACTTGGTATCTAAGGCAATAACTATGATAAATGACACCAGTTTCATGGCCAGAATACTTTTCCAGACATAGAAAAAATACAATGCTCATTATTGCCCACCAGCTTCCTGTTTTTAACCTGTTTCTGCTGCTCCACCTTCAATTTTCCCATAGCATTCAATTATTCACTTGGAAGCAGATTTTGTTTTTGTTTTAAATTCATGTTTTCCTTTTGAAACAATAGGAGAGAAAGAAACTATAGAAATGTGGTGGGGGGGTATTTTATTTTATTTTGTTATTGTTGTTTGTCTTCTGTCTAAATCAAGAGTGTACTGTTAGGGAAACATTTTACTAAGTTAATTGCATTTTTATCAAATCAAATTTGCCAAGCAAAACATGTTTGTTAACAAATAACTAAGAGTGTTTCCAAAGAAGATGGAGCTAGACTGTTCTCTGTGGTGGCAGAGCAATGCTATCAAGTTGCAGCAAGGGAAGTTTAGAGCAAAAGTAGTATTTGGCCAAGATTGTCCGTGAACCAGTGGACATCATGGTCTTGAATGCCATGTCATCTTTCGTAAAAGTTATATTTGGGGGGGATAATGCCATGATATTAGCTATTACATTCTGGCACATCAGTCTGCACTGGCATGGACTGAAGTGGATGGCAAAAGACACATAACTTCAGTAGGAGCAGGGTAATAGTCTTTGACATGAATTTTTTGTGATTTTTTTAGTTGGTCTAATAAAAGGTATAATCTCTGAACCAAGAGTTCTAGAGTTTTTCATTTCTTTTAGAAACAGCATTTACACAACATGTAAGATGGTGTGATACCAAATTCTTCTACAACCACATAGTATGATTTAGAAGAAAAATTCGAATAGGAAAGAGGTTTTCCTGTTTCTAAAGTGACTAGCACTGCTGAAAGCCAAGAGATAATTGCAGTTTCCAAAACTGTTGTTCCATGACCAAATAACCCCAATTTCTCTCGAAGCAAAACATTTCTAGTAGAGCTTAATATCAACTAAAAAGCAACAAGCACTCTCATAAGATTTGCTTGAATAGTCAAGTATTTGACATGTATACCTTGCAAACTTTTGAACACCATTTCCCTCAAAAATTGTTGGAATTGAAGCCATCCAGAATCTTCCAGGATGGGTCATTTAATAAGCTGATTGTCTTCAATACCTGAATAGCAACATACTTAATAGTTGTTACTATGCACATATTAACAAACAAGTGTGGCTGTCTGTCACAATACAGCTTTATAATAATGTTATAAGTTAGTGCCTTTATAGCAAAGACTTAGTGTTTAGTTTGAAAAGTGGACATAAATGGAAACAGATAGCTAGCCGAATTAGTCTGAAGTGAGACAGAAGGCAGGGTAGATGTATATTTTTATAGAGTAACTAAATAATATATAGAGAGAGCGCAAGCTCTCATGAACTTGGGCTCACTTCATCAGATGTTGTAAAAAAAACAAACCAACAAGCATGTAATAGGGTATGAAGCAGACTGATTTGAATAGAAGAGGTATAAAGGGAAGAATGTGGGGGGAAGGACATCAAACAAGAAAAGAGCCCATTGGGCCAAAGGGGGTTACAAAAGCTACTTGAGGTAATGGGCTAAAAATCCATACTTCATGTTTAAACTCTACTTGAACCACAATTAAGTCTGTAGATTCATTTTTATTCTGCAATTTCCCATTCAAACTGGCCTTTAATATGTTGCTAGCTGAGAAAAAAATCCTAAGGTCAGTGATGGAGTGCCTGGCGAGGTTAAAGTGTTCTGACATAGGCCTTTGTTTCATTCTGCAGCTAATGTCAGATCAGTGTTCATTCGCTGTTATTCATAGCAATCTTCCTGTCTGTCTATACAGAAGAAGGGCATTGCAAGCAGGTGATGGCATATAGGACATTGGTAGAGTTGTATTGGAAGAGGGAGAAAATGATTTGGGGGGGCTGAGCATGCGTGAGCATGCATGCGCACACAGCCTCCCCAGATGGGGTGTGGGATGGAGCTGTGAGTGGCTCATCTGGGGGATGCCCAGAGCAGGGCAGAGGGTGATGGCTCCTGCCACTGCACACCCCCTGGGAGGGCATCTGCACAGGGGCTAGAGGGCAGGCTGCCACTGCAGGCTCGGGCCAGGGCTGTGCCAAGCTCTTTTCGGCAGGGGGGGTTGCGCTGCACTGCACTCGGATTGGGTGTTGGTGGTGCTGGAAGGGAGGGCTTGGGGGGGGCTACGGTGATTTTTGAGGTGGCTGCTGCCCCCAGACTCCCTCCCAGTGCCACCAACACCCACCCCAAGTGCAGCCTGGTCCCAGCCCGCAACAGCAGCTGATCTCCCCCATGCAGATCTGGTGGCATGTAGAAGCAAGAGCCACACCCCCTTGCGCCCCCCAGACAAGTCCCAAACTCCACCCCAGATGGGAAGCACCTTCCCCAGCCCCAGCCCCACTCCCACTTCCCTCACCACCCCTGCTGTAACTTTCAGAAGCCCACAGCTAGGCTGCCTTGTGGCTCTACCGCTCCCTTGCATTTGGTGGGACTATGCCCCCTTAGCCCCCTCTTCCACCACCTATGGTTGTGGGTGAATGAACCTCAGATGTTATACTCCTTATTCAATCCAGTGATTAATTTTTAAAATCAGTTTAACTAACAAAAGTTTGCTACACTGTTCTATACTTTCCCTTTCATAGCATCTGATGAAATGAACTTAAGTTCATGAAAACTTATGCTTGATATAGAGATATAGAGATCTCTCTATATCATATATATATATATGTGTGTGTGTGTGTGTGTGTGTGTGTGTGTGTGTACCTTATTGAGTTAGTTTGTAAGTCTCATATCTACCATCTTTTGCCATAAATGGAACTACACAAATGAGGATATACTAGCACTGTTTACATTTATTTGCAGCTTTTGCTGCAAGTTGCATATGATTACATTACATGTATACAGTGCTGTGTTACTGTATACTGACCTGTTCAGCAAGTCTTTCAAAAATGTTGTCTTCAGCTTAAAACAGCAGGTGTTAAATCAAGTCACTGTCTCAAACGGGGCGCAGCCTGTCTACTGCTTCTCTTCAGTTTACTCAATAATTCTACTAATCACAGAACATTGTCTTTTTCTAATAGGCAAACTATGCCTACATATTCATGGCGCTTTAAATCTGCTTCCGAAAAAATAATTTGGCCTCTCAGATTTCTCTTCTGCAAGGTGTACGGAATGACTAGACTCCATCTATGATTTTGTACAGTTCTCTCCTACAGAAAGATAAATGCAAATTCATTAATGTAAATGTAGAACTCTACTACAATCCTTAGGAGAGTTTCCAGGTAAATACCCTGTTTCCAGAAAGAAAAAAAAAACCAGGAGGATGCCTGTTCTACATTTTGTTTGACAGCAACTGTACAGATTTGCTGCCTTTGCTCTTTCCTGTGCGTTGTGTTTGTGTGGCTTCACAACTATGTAAACATGACATATTTGAGCTATACAGTGAAGCAACTTCCAAAATTATTTATTTAAAAAAGTTATGCTAAGATAAGTGTAAGTTTGGGCACTGTAAACCAGATATTTGCTTGATGTAAACTAGTATAGCTCCACTGATTATTTTTTTCAAGACACAATAAACATACGAACTGTGAATCTGACCTTTTGTTCTTTACCAGTGTCATGCCAATTTGCATAATATCACACATTGCAGTTTCTCAAACCAATTTTATTTTAAGTGTGTCTGTGATAAAGATAACTTCCCTTTTAACTATCATGAAAGTCCAAAGTAAAACATAAACTATGAGATAATCAAAACACATACAAAGTACAGCTCATTTCTTTATTATTAGGTAAATTGTAACTTCTCAAATGTCCTTGATTTTCAGGAATGTCTCTGATCTTGCATTAAAAATTCTCCTTGAGCCTTCTTCAACACTCATTATCACTCATTAAGGGCTGGGATTTAAAATTTAGAAAGGAATGTCAGATTGTGAAAAGGAGCTGAGTTTTCTCATCTTAAAAATCATTCTTTCCTGACATCATGTTAGAGATTTACATCTGAAACTGATCTAGGGTAGAAAATATTCACCATTACCAGGGAGGAAAGCAAAAAGGAAGGGAATTTGGTTACCAAGAAATTCAGAGGTCTCTACATTGATATTCTAAAAGAGAAAACTCAGATTGCTGTTAAAGACATGTAAATCCTCAGAAAAATAGCAACTTCACTTTACTTAAAGGTCAGATTTTAAAATTGTTACTCAGGCTCAGTAACTCTTACTGCTAGTAAGAACTATTAGCAAGGTACATGACTGAAGGGAAATATGTAAAAGAAGACACTAGTACACGTTTATTACTGTGAAAGGCTCTGTTTGTAAGTTTAGAAACAAACTGCCATTTGCTGTTGCTGCTGGTTCTCTTGGTTTTAATATTTTTGGATTTGCAGAATTTACTTTCCTATTGAACCCAGGAACCAACAGAGGTGCCAGAATATTGATGCAGTGGGGTGACTGAGTACTTGGGATTTCTCAACCTTGACCCAATGGGACTACCTGTACATGGATGGCCTAAAGCAATATAGCAATTTTGGGCAGATATACTGATCCTTGAGATACATCTCCTGGTCTCTAGGGAAATGTCCACACTGTAGTGACTATGCTTTCTCTTCAATGTTGAAGTGTAGCCTGATACCTAACCTAGCTTTAAAGTAGCTGTGACATACCCTGGCCCTGGATGCTGTCAGATGCACCTTGGAGACTGTGGCAGGGCACTGTTGGTGCCTGCCACTTTAAGGGCAAGGGCCAGAGAGAAGTCAAGTGCCTGATGAAGATGTCCATTTAATGCCCAGCTCTCTGTGCTGAAGAAGATCAGTTTTTGACCACCGAGCAAGGAAGGTCAAAGAGCTCCGCTGCTTCAGGAAGACATTGTAGGTAAGGGCAGAAGCTTATGAGGATGGTTTGGAGGCTTCTGGTCCTGGGCATGATTGAAACTGTACCCTGCTGGGGATGGGTGGCCTGATGGAGCTGTTCATGGCAGGACAACCCCCCGAGAAAGAAATGCCAGGCCAGTTACCACCCCAGTGAAAGGTAGGTCGGGGCACCTTAATAACCCCAGCCCTCACAATTGGGTGGGTAACCCCACAGTAGGGCCAAGAATATGGAACCAGGTTAGAGAGTATGGGCTAGAGGCTCAGAAGCCTGACTTGAGGCACCCTCAACTGGTCAATGCTGGAGCCAGGACCAGAGGGTCAAAAGGGCCAGGCCCACTGCAAGGGACACCCAGAGCCAGGGGCCTGGGGTTCCAACTGGCCTTTGAGGTGAGGCCAGGGGCTGGGGGCAAAGGTCCTGGGGTGGGGGGCACACCTGAGAGGCTGATGGTGAGAAGAGTGAAGGGAGCTTGGCAGCCTAGAATGGGGGTGGAGTAGGCCACCTGCTTAAGAGGGATCTAGTTGGGGTTCAGACTAGAGGGTTATGGGGCCCAGTGTGGGGCCGGAAACATTAAGAGCTTCGATGCCACCTGTGAGACATGGGCTGCGATGTAGGGGAGGTTCAGAGCTGCAGATAATGGCCCCTGGCATTGGGGCAGGAAATGGGCAGCCTCCTGCCTGGGTAATATCTTAATCATTTTCCATCAAGATATAGCTGATGAGAGAGGTGGGTGGTTAGCCCAGAAACAGGTGGGTGGGCCAACTTCTAACTGGCCAGGGGAAGGCCCCCTGTTACAGAGACATACTCCCAGGATGACTGCATACCTAGGGGTGTATCCTTCAGCCCCAAACCCTTCATGACCATCTATTGCTTGACCACTGTCCAGGGTTCAAGAACTGGTCCAAAGTACCTCAGCTTTATTCATGTCACCTTGGTCTTACCTGCTCTTCACAGGTGAAATTTTACTAGCTTGAAGAATCACACCCTTGTTTGGTCATGTGCCCAGAAATTTCAGATCCCCCCTTCTAGGGAAGAGGCCTACCTGAATGGTCAAATGGTATGAAATTATCCTTGCCACCGACAAATAAATAAGCCATAGAGATAACAAAAAAAAATTATAATAAAAACAAGAGCAATCATAAAAAAAATAGTGACCATATATTGAGATATACACAGAGATATATAAATAAACAAAAGAAAATATCAAAACAATGACTTTACCTTATCCTTGCATCTTAGCCCTTGGCTCTAAGAATGCAGCTCCTACTCGGCTCCACAGATTAGAAAGAAACTGCTGCCTCTAACCTTCCAGTCAGGTCTTCCTAAAAGTTCTCCTATTTTACTCAGTCCACTAATCATGGGACTAGAGCACCTAATGCCCAAGGATCTTTAGATAACCACTTGCTGCCATGGCAAGGCTTAAGTCTAGTTTCTTATCCATCTATTTACGTACAGTAGTCACTGGATTCTTGAGGAGCTTGTACCATGCATATAATTTCCTTCCCCCTAAGGGTGTGCCTATTTACCAGATCAAAAGACTTTCCTGTTCCAGTTATGACCAAGAGAATATTTACATTCTTTCAGGCATAAAGATTTCTACTTTGATATCCTAAAGATACCTTTTCTCATTTATTCTTCCAACTGTGAGAAATTCATCATTGTCTGTATGGGCCTTGCTTATGTGTCTTGTACCACATTTGCCAGGGCCTGTTTGACTAACCATTAAACAAACCAATGCTGGATATTCTCAGTAAATATTTCTTTCAAGTGTAACTAGAGGAGAAATAATTCAGTTAGTAACGGCCTTATTAATCATTCTTGGATAAAGACTAAAAAAAAGATGCATTCCTAACAAATATTGTAACACAGCTTAATATCACTTATCTATAGAGTTGACACATTGTATCAGTAAAACAAATTTAAGGAAACATGCAAGACATTTCATAAGTACCTCAAAATACTGAGAGTTAATGACAGTAACCTACACAGAATTCAGTGCTGCTGCATCTAGACTGCTACTAATATCCATAGCAAGTAATTTAAGCTTAGTCTTTGGTCTTTTCCGTGCCTACAGTGTAGACATACCATGCAACAGATTATTCTTCCTTTCTTGAGTTTAATTACTATTCCCACATCAGTTTGCCCCATTTATTTCAAGGGACAATCAATTTTCTTAGGTAAGATCACAATAACAATCCATTATTATTAAAAAAAAAAAAAAATCAGAACACAAATTTCATCCAAAGCATCAAAACCTTGGGGGAAGTATAAGGAAAGAAAGTTCCACTTAGACCTTAGTTTATATGTGGATTTCCGTATGAAATTCAGGTATCAAGCACATGTGCTAGAGTTAGTGATCTCTGATAACTTCAGAAGGCAGGGCCTCAGATGAATATTTCACACATCCATAGTTCCACTGATGTATTCTGGAGTTGCTTATTAGGGTTAGGGACAATATAGGGCTATACCTTTTAATTTTGTGAGAAATTTTGAGAATATTCACAAACTCTGGTTATTCCATTAAAAAAAAACACTGTTGCCTGCTGCTGGGGTATTCACAACAGCGATGACCTGCAATTTCACTTGGTAGGAAGAAGGGGAAAAATAAAATTTTGTTCCACAAGCTATGGAAATATGGTCCAGAAGATCAACAAACTTACTCCAACAGTTTCTCTGGGACACTAGAACCTTGGGAGGTCAAAAAAATCTATAGGCCTGGAATAAAATCCAACATTTATTCCGTGCCTGTGGGGAAAATATAATTAGGAGAAATGAAATTCACCTGGAGACCAAATACATGTTTCTTTGCATTGACAAAAAAAATATTTGTTCACTAACAGTGGAAAGGAGAACAAGTTCTTTAATTACAGAGCTGAGAACTTGTGGACCTGCATCCAGCCTAGAGGCAATTTGTAAAACTAAGTAAATTTATCCAGTTCCCAAGTGGGATGTTTCATAACAGAAGCAATGGCATAAGTGTAACTATAACACAATATATGTGTTGAGATAGAAGCACGTATAAATATGCAAGTGTATTTTGACTTGGTTAGAAAGAAAGGTAACTGTAGGCCATTTTATAAATAATCAAATCATATAGATTTCAGTAAATTATTTTTCTATTTTTCATTCTTAGACCCATTCCCCACTATGGACAAACAACAAGAATTGGATAGTTTACCTCATCTAAATTAAGAATATGCCAGTAAACATCCGGGCCTACACAATAAATAATCATTTTCATAAACATTTTAAAGGTAATACATTTTTCTAATGTGATAGTCTCTCTGCCAAACCATCCTTTTTTAAGTAGTATCTCCAGTCTCTTGGTGCTTGTACTATTGTTCATGTAAACAGGTAAATGTTTGCTGAATAAAGATATTTTCTTTGCCATCTCCCATAAACCATGATTGAGTAACAGAAGAACATTTGCATACTAGCACTTCATTCCATCATCTGGGATGTCAGTCTTCAGTGCTGACTTTGTGAATTATGCTGTTCACTGATTAACTTGACAGATAAGGAATACAATCACTTCCATCAACATTGTCAGGTCCATCTGTCCATCCCTTCCTTCCTTCCTCCCTTCCTTCCTTTCTTCACTGGGGCTAAATACCAGACCCCTATCTTACTTTTATCTCCCAAATGAACTACTACCTTTAAAATACAAAGTCAGTCTTATTTTCCCTTCCCTAAATTAAATTTCTCCTTTTTCTCTTATAGATGCAAAGCTTTGCTACTTTACATGAAGCCTTTTAAAATGACATTTAATGATCACTTCAAGAAAGGAAAGAAAAGAGGATGATGAATGAAAAGAAAAAATGTCAACTACTAACTTTAAAAATCAACTGCTAAAATAACTTTTTTCAGGTATGTATTTTTGGAACCTCTATGCCATAATTTCCTTACTATTTCCTAGTATGATAAATACTATCTATTAAGGAGTGAGATATAGTAAAATGTATTTTAGGCACATTGTACCACACCCCACTGCAGGATGGTGCTGTTTGTGTTGCAAAACAACAGTTCCTAGGTGTCTGGTAGCATGCTGGCAGTACTGTGACAATAAAGGTAATCACTGTAGGTGTTCCAAGCAATTTGCTATATATGCTTTAGCCTGCAGTGTGTTCCCACACATACTCTCAGATTCTGATGAATTAGTAAGAAGGATTACTTTAATAGAGGTGCCAGAAATAAATGTTATAAATGCTGTAGTTGCAATTTGTAAATGGTTACAGTAAATGAATGGACAACAGTACCTAACAGCAAGGTAATACCAGGGTATGAATGAAAGTTTCCTTTGGTCTGTATTCCTTTGTGCAAGGAATATTCATCTCAAGCTTTCCAGAGATAATTTTGTGCTGTCTAACAAATCTCCCTGTTCTTTTTGTTTGCCTTGGTCAAACTCATCTGTATACTCCTTCTTCCACAGACTATGGAAAACCTATCTATTGCACTTATCAGTACCCCTCCCCTCCAACCACCAGCAACACGCTTCTTCCTTATTCAGCTTCTTGCTTTGCAACCCTAATTTTCAAGAGACCTCTCTTCTTAGGCATGGTTCCCAGTCAGCCCAGTCTCAGTCCCAAACTAGATTGTCCCTAACCTCACTATGCTATGAGTCTCATTTTGAGACTCACCACATGTTCACTTGTAATCAGGGATGTGTCAGCAGAAATGTTTCTTTACTACTAAGGACCTTGGTGTTACCACTCAGCTCCGTGTTCTAGGGGAACCCTGGCACAAGACAGTCTCTCTGACTCACAAAGAATTTCCCCCCTCCACCTGAACAAGAACTGATTAAGATGCAGTGAGAGACACACCTAAGAACCTCCAGATAAGAGTGACAAGAGTGAAAGAACTGCCCTAGGTCTCATTTGCATCTGAGATGGAACCAGATGACCATTCATTTACATGGGAGATGGAGAACAGAAAGCCTGAAGCAGAGACTGCAGTGAATTCTGGGACCAGAGAAGCAGGGGAGCACTGCATGATGGGGAATCTGTGCTCCAAATGTTAATCAACCCATGTTCACACACACCCAGCTCAGCATTTATCAGACCAGTTCTAATCTGGATTTACTAAGGACTTTTCACACCCCCCCCCCCCCCCAGACACACACATGCCTCTAAGTTTAATAGGCATCTCAGGCCATACATTCCCCGGTCCCACTATGGGAGGCCTATTTAAACTTGATTGGCTAAAACTCGGTTGCTGGGTTAGGGAATGCTGAGGCAAGAGACCGAGTCAGAGGGGGTATGGGCAACATTTGAACAATGGTAAAGGGGTTCATCACAGCATCCAGCCCGTTGGAGCCCTGACCACAGGTGTTGTCATACTTTTCCCAGGATGACTGGTGGAAGTCCTCCTGCCCAAAGGTTATGAACACTCCAAATAATTGCCTTAAGTCTGTTAAAAGACTATAGTAAGATCTGAAAAAGGCATGCTAAGCTGAGGCTTGTTCACAATTAAAAAATCCAAAATCCTGATGCTGCAAGCTATTTATTGTTTCTGAAGAAACCATGAGATATCCCATCAGTATATCTGCTATCCATAGGAATTTCAAACTGGCTCCCAAGTATCTGGTTACTCCCTAACCTTATGTGTTTCCTGATTATCAGTCAGTTTCTTCAGATGTTCCAAACCAGATAACCCCTTGTCAATAGAAAAGACAACAATTTACACTATTGAAAATGCTTTGAAGAAGCTGAACTGAGAGTATAAAAATCTGTAAAAAAAGCAGCAGTGTGTGTGCTGACACCACCCGCTATTGTTCTCGGGACGCTGGAAGAACATATTGTCTCCCTTCAAGGATTGTGCTAGGAACTTTACCTGTCAGCTTTGAGACCCAAGTGCCTTGGACTGGTGAGATCTCAGCATTCTCTCTCTCTCTCTTTTCTCTCTAGGCATACATTTCTGAACATGAACTGTACTAGTTAAGCTTGAGCTAAGTTTCCCCAAATACTTAGTGAAACCAGGGTAGTATTGTAATTGTTTGTGTTTCTTTTTCCTTTGCATGCCTATTACTACTAGTACCATTATATATTTCATATACTTAGCAATAAATAACTTTTATAGTCAAACTGATAGTAACTGGGTACATTTTTCCTTCTCTACTTCTCCTTCCTCATGTGCTCTGCAGCAACACTTCTTTTACCTAAGCTAAAGATCCCTGTGAAGCCCCAAAATACTGTGGGGTCTGCTGATCAAGAGGCCAAAGACTGGGATGTGCTGAGTTTGAAACACAAAGGGGATCAGCTTGTACAGACTGATTGACCCAGTTTGACTCAGACATGCCCTTATGAACTGAATGCTGGCCCATGAGGGTGTCAGCTGGACACCCAGCTGGATTCAGAGGGATTCTGTTTGCCTGTGTGCTTGTGTCTGACTGCAGTTTATTGTTGCTCTGATGAACTGATTCTTGGCATGTGAGGGTGTCAGCCTATCCATGCTGATCAACCCGGCCAGGTCAGGCGTGTCACGTTAGTCTGTGTGTGTTTGTCTGCATGACTGATTTGGTGTCTGGAGGAACCTAGCCCCATTGAAACTGAGTCCTGCAAGATAGCTCCATTGGGGGTGAGGACTTGCAGAAGGGAGATTTACAGCTCCATATAGAAACACAAGTAACACAAGCAGCACATTGACAGAATTACCAAGACCCTAGAAACATATCCCTTAAATGAGCACACCCCAAAGTAATGGGCAAATCTGGTAACATTGGTTACACATTCATTTTAGGTGACTCTTGACCCCTGGACTGCCCACATATTTAACAGGGGGAAATAATTTTAAGCATACCTTAGGCAGCTTAAAGTTATGCCACTCCAGGTCAGGTTTATCACTGATCTGTGTTACCCAGCTCGTGTTTCATTAATATGTGGCCACTCCCCACAGACGAGCCACCCAAGTTAATTATAGAAGGCATAGCAAATAAGGGTTGGAAGGGACCCTAGGAGATCATGTAGTCAAACTGATGAAGCACCCCTGGACTTTCACTGCATTTTAACTAGGGAACAGCTTTGTATGTTTTGAAAAAGTATTTTATCTAACCAAGGGCATAGAGTAGGTTGTTTAGGCTGGGGGAGATTGCTTGTTGTGTAGTTGCTGATTGCTGGCCTCGCTAGAAGGAAAAGCTGTATCAACAAAGTTCCGGAGCTGGAAGGGGGGTTACTTGGGGGGGAGCTGGAGGGGGCGTTACTTGCTGGGCTTGCTATACATTTCATCACATCAGCAAGTTTAACCTGTTACATAGCTATATAAGGCAGACGCCCACTGGGGTGGGTGTGCTTGCTTTGCGAATGATTGCCAAGCGCCACTTTCTGTGCAGAAATAAAGATTAAGTTGGATCCTTCACCCCTGTGAGTTTATTGGCACAAGCGCACCGGGCACAAACTCACTGTCCTTTGGGGACAACAATTTCTGGCGACCCAGATGGGACACTAGCTGACTGCCTTGCCCGGTCCATCTCTTCGGCTCCGGCAACAACTGTGGACGGCGCGAGGGCCAGGCACCACCGACCTTATTCGTCGGAGGTCTGACCGTCTCCTGGTTGCCTGACGGAGTCAGGGAGGGGCACAACGGCGCAACGCTCAAAGGAACAACTTAATCAGGTGGGGTGAGGGAGGTTTCAACGGACTGGTGAGTACTTCTTTCCATATTTTGGGCAGGTTGGGAAAGAGACGGCTTTGAAAGTTCCGACCGTGTAGATGCCCTAGACGAGTGAGATCGGGTGGCAGCCCCGTGAACTCCCTTTAATCAATTTGGTTCTGAGGCTGAGCGGCGGTCGCCGTCTGGTAGTTGGATAATGGGAAGTAACCAGTCTAAGATTCCACCCTTCAGTCCCTTAGGATGCATTTTGAAAAATTGGCCAAAGTATAGAAGTGACCCTATGACAAAACAACAGATGATTCGGTATTGCAAAACATGTTGGCCACAGTACCAACTTGCGGATGCTGCAGCCTGGCTGGAGAATGGGTCTTTGGATTATAACACAATCTTGCAGTTACAGTTGTTTTGTAGGCGCCAAGGGAAGTGGGATGAGATGCTTTATGTAGAGGCATATATGACTTTGTATAGGGATGAGGTTACACAGAATTTGTGTGGGATATTTAGGGGAAGTGGAGTAATGGCTTTACTGGGGGTCACCACAGTATGTCCAAAGGAGCCGGAGGAGGAAGACGTGCAGTTGCCATGGCTCCCCCGTCTCATCCTGTGAGCCATGCGTCACCACAGGGGACTTTCACTGCACCTGTAACGGCTCGTCAGGGACTCCCGGCTGGCTCGTCCAGTCTGTCATCCCCCACCTCCCCTGACAGCCTTGGGTTGCCGTCCCCGGGTCCGGCGGATGCAGGTGGTAGCAATCTGGTGGTAGAAGTGACTGTAGGAGATGGGGCGTTTAGCCCTGTGGCGAGTCGCTTACGATCAGGGGCCCAACCAGTAGTTCAGGCCCCTTTACGACAAGTGGTGGGTCCTGAGGGTGAACCAGTTTTTGTCCATGTGCCATTCAGCACGGCAGACTTGATAAATTGGAAACAGTCCGTGGGCCAATATCATCAGAATCCAGAGGCAATGGCCCAGTTATTCTCTACTATTTTCCTCACCCACCAACCAAACTAGATAGATATTCAGGCCTTACTGGCTGCTCTTCTGACTCCAGAAGAAAAGAGGTTGGTCTTAGAGAAAGCACGCACGATAGCACAGCAGCGTCACCCAGCCGGTGATGTAGATGAACTTTGCCCTAAGAAAAATCAAGACTGGGATCCCAACACCCGAGGGAGCCGGAAGGAGTTAGAGCTGTATCGGGAGTTTGTGCTGGCTGCTCTCTGGGAGGCTATCCCCAAGCAGAAAAATTTGTCTAAATTGTATGAAGTGCGGCAGGGTCCGAAGGAGGATCCATCCAGTTTTTATGGGAGGTTATGTGAGGCAGCCAGACAGTGGATGGATTTAGATCCGGAGCTGCCAGAAAATGCCAAGATGTTTAACACACTGTTTATAGGACAGTCAGCCCCAGATATTAGAAAAAAAACTACAGAAGTCTGAAGGAGCAGCTGGAATGAGCATCAGCCAAATGATTGAGATTGCTTATAAAGTATACTCCAACAGAGATCAGGTTAAGGAGAAAAAGGAAGATAAGAGAATAAAGGCACAGGCGTCGTTACAAGCATCGTTGTTGGCAGTGGCAATTGTCGATCAGAGGAGTCGGGGATGAGGCAGGGGAAGTAGAGGGCATAGAGGAGGCGTGGGCTATGCTCCGGGAGGCTACGGCCAGGGTCCCAGGCTGGGACCTAATCAGTGTGCTATTTGCAAGCAGGAAGGGCATTGGAAAAATGAGTGCCCCAAGAGGGAGAAGAAGAGACGAGAGGAGGAAGAAAGATTGTTGATGTTGGATGGTTCTGACCAGGAGTGACGGGGACCGGGGGCTAACACTGAAGTAATCTCTGTCTCCCCCGACGAGCCCCTGGTTAAAATGCAAGTAGGGGGAGAACTTATTGACTTTCTAGTAGATAGTGGAGCCACGCATTCAGTTGTAACCAATTTTAAAGGACCCTTATCAAAAACCAAGATCCCCATAATTGGAGCCACCGGCCAGCAGACGTATCGTCCTTTTGTGCCACCCATGGAATGCAAATTGGGAGGAAAGAAAGTGTCTCATCAGTTCCTGTATATGCCTGAGTGCCCCATACCTTTGTTTGGGAGGGATTCGCTGTGCAAACTGCAGGCCCAATTGATCTTTTCGGAGGGGAAAATTACTATGAAGATACCAAATGAGGAAGCCTGGAAGGCTCAGGTGTGTCTCCTATTGCAGGAGGGGGAGGAAGGGAGAATTCCCCCAGAAGTAGAAGACGCTGTAGTACCATGGGTATGGGCAGGAGAGAAGCCAGGAAGAGCCAAACTGGCCACCCCTGTAAGTATTGATTTAAAGCTGGGAATTACCCCGCCCAGGGTGCCACAGTATCGATTGAAAATAGAAGCTTGGAAAGGCCTGGAACCATTGATAAAGAGATTCCTTAAATATGGTTTACTTCGGGAGTGTCAATCATCTTTCAATTCCCCCATTTTGCCTGTAAAAAACCCCCACAGTAATGAGTATTGTTTTGTGCAGGACCTCAGAGCCGTGAACAAGGTCACGGTGACCCTTCATCCGGTGGTAAAGGACCCTTATACTTTGCTGACTACTTTGTCTGCAAAGGAACAGTGGTTTACAGTCCTGGACCTAAAAGATGCCCTCTTTTGCATCCCACTTGAAAGAGACAGCCAAGAGATTTTTGCATCTGAGTGGGAAGACCCAAATACTAGGAGAAAAACCCAATTGTGCTGGACAGTTTTGCCTCAGGGTTTTAAGAACAGTCCCACTATTTTCAGCACTGCCTTAAGTACCGACCTTCAGAAGTGGGACAAAGGGACATCAGGAACCCTGTTACAGTATGTGGACGATTTGTTAATTGCAGCAAAAACGAGGGAAGAGTGCCACCTGCTGACCGTAAGTTTACTAAACTTCCTGGGACAGGTTGGATACCGAGTATCTCGAAAGAAAGCCCAGATAACAGAAAAAAGGGTACGATATTTGGGATTTGACATCTCACAAGGCCAGAGGATGTTGGGCCCTGAAAGAAAAGAGGCCATCGGTCGGATGGCAGTCCCAAAGACCAAGAGACAGTTGCGAGGCTTTTTAGGTATGGCAGGATTCTGCCAGATCTGGATCCCCAATTTTGGACTAATAGCCAAGGCTCTTTATGAGGCCACTACTGGTAGTGAGGGAGATTTGCAATGGACGGCAGAATGCCGAAAGAGCTTTGACACTAACAAACAGGCCCTTATGACAGCGCCAGCCCTGGGCCTACCCAATCTGAGTAAACCATTTCAACTTTATGTACATGAACGCCAAGGAGTAGCATCAGGAGTGCTGACCCAGTACTTAGGCCACTGGAAAAGAGCAGTGGCCTACTTCTCCAAACAATTGGATCCCACTAGTTTGGGATGGCCAGCCTGCCTGCGAGCAGTGGCAGCTACCGCTATGCTGGTAAAGGAATCTAAGAAACTTACTTTAGGACAACCAATGACTGTATATACCCCACATTCAGTGCTGACGGTGATGAATGCAAAGGGGGGAACCTGGCTTTCCCCTGGACGAATGGCTAAGTACCAGGCGACTCTCCTGGATCAAGGAGACATCCAGTTGCAAACCTCTAGTACCCTGAACCCAGCTACATTGATGCCATTGGAACAGGACGAAGGATTACAGCATGATTGCATTGAAACTATTGAGAGTGTGTATGCTAGCCGGCCGGATCTTAAAGATGCCCCACTACCTAATGCAGACCTTGAATTCTACACAGATGGAAGCAGCTTCATGGACAATGGAACCCGAAAGGCGGGATACGCCGTGGTTACATCATGGGATACCGTGGAAGCAAACGCCTTGCCTCCAAATACCTCTGCACAGAGAGCTGAGCTTATTGCGCTGACCCGAGCTCTCCATTTGGCAAAAGGAAAGATAGCCACTATATACACGGATTCGAAGTACGCCTTTGGAGTCTTACACACCCACGGAGCTATATGGAAAGAGAGAGGACTCTTAACGGCAAGTAAAAGCCCAGTAAAGCATGGAACAAAGATCCTGAAATTACTTGAAGCCGTGATGGAACCACTAGAGGTAGCTGTGGTGCACTGTAAGGCCCGTCAAAAGGGAGATGCTGACGTTATTAAAGGAAGTCGACGAGCAGATGCTGCGGCAAAGAAGGCAGCTAGAGGACAAGTTCAGGAGACTCAAATGTTGGCATTGATGCCTCAGGTAGTGTTACCTGAGGAACCTCCCAAATATACTGAAAAAGAGAACCAACTCGCAGAGAAATTGGGAAGCAAAGAACAACAAGATGGATGGTGGGTTTTGCCTGAGGGACAAGTCCTGATGCCAAAACTGATTCTTAGCAAAGTGCTCCAAGAGTACCACCAGAGCACCCATATGGGAGCTGACGCCATGACCCAAGGTCTCCAAAGAATTGTAGTGGGGCCTAAGATGAGAAAAACAGCAGAACAAATAGTGCGTAGATGCCCTGTCTGTTGTGCCAACAATCCTAAGATTTCCCCCAAACCTCCGCCAGGAGCAGGAAGGCAAGGACTATTAGCAGGAGAATGTTGGCAGATAGATTTCTCTGAAGTTCCCAGGAAGGGACACTACAAATACCTGTTAGTGCTCGTGGACACTCTGACTGGATGCACTGAGGCCTTCCCGTGCCAAATCAACCAAGCAAAAGAAGTGGTCCGGGTGATGCTAAAAGAAATGATTCCACGATTCGGAATCCCAGAGGGATTAGCCTCGGATCGAGGGCCACACTTTGTGTCAGAAGTGACCCAGGCAGTTTCCCGGGCTCTGGGGATATAATGGGACCGTCACACAGCATGGAGACCTCAGTCAAGTGGACAGGTGGAACGAATGAATCAGACTCTAAAAAGACAGCTGGCTAAACTCTGCCAAGAGACTCAGCTGAAATGGCCCGAAGCTCTGCCTCTTGCCTTGCTTAGAGTGCGCATAGCCCCTAGAGCTAAATTGGGAGTTAGTCCATTTGAATTAATGTATGGCAAGCCATATCCTAAGAATCCAGTGGTGATGTCAAATGCATGTAAAAGGGGAAGGTTGGGTAAAAGATTATTTGTATTCTTTGCCTGCTGTATTGTCTTCTCTCCACAGGTATGTCCAGGAACGACTTCCACTCCTTCTAGATACACCAGTCCACAAGTTCCAGATCGGAGACGAAGTGCTGGTCCGGACGTGGAAAGACGAGCCGGTTCAGCCCAGGTGGAAGGGACCGTATCCTGTGATTCTCACCACTCACGCTGCAGTAAAAGTTCAGGGGGTAAAGCTGTGGATACGCTACACCCGGGGGAAGGCCGCACCAGAAGTACCACCGGCAGGAGAAGTGGCTGAGAGTGTCGCACCGGAAGTCGACACAAACGGACACCGTTGGACAGCAGAGTCAGTAGAAGGACTTAAATTTCTGTTTAAACGTCAACCATGTGGAAAGTAGTTCTTTGCATAGGTGTAATGTTTCTAGAGTCGTTGGTGCATCAAAGGTTCGATAAGAGTCAAAATGTGTGGGTTCATTTGGCAAAGGACGTATTAAATGTCACTCATTTTTGTTTGGCAGGTGGAATATCAGTTGATGATATTTTCATGTCATGCCTTATAGGGGTGCCCACTCCAGTGGAAGCACTCCGGAATCAGACTTGGTTCGCATCTGGGGGAATAGGAGGTCCAATCAATTACACTAACAACTCCATGTTGGGAACCATTACCACAGAAAGAAATGCTAGTACCTTTGAAATAGATTTGTTGACAGTCACCTCCCCTGGTAACACCAGCTGTGCCAATTTTGTGAACTGTACCCAAGCTTGCAAAAGCCTAACCAAAGAAACAAAAATTTTCAATTGCTCAGACATGACTAATGTATCATGCAACTACGTTCATGTTATATTACCCCGGCGGTGGTTCCTCCTTTGTGGGAAGACTGCCTATTCATATATCCCAGCCAATGCCACAGGAGGCCCTTGTGCTCTAGGCCGGTTGACTGTCTGGCTACCAGGTATGCCTAAGACCCCTAGTAAGCGTCACCGGAGAGGTTCGAAGGTGCTAGATGAATCCTGTGATAGTGACATAAACCTCCTGAGTGAGGCCGAGGTAGTGTCCTTAGCAGTTTTCCTAGTAGGGGTGCCAGGCCTAGTAGTGGACGCTGAGAGGCAGCTTGGTAAGGTGGCCTGTGCCCTGGCAAAGGGTCTAAATACAACTTCACAGGCCCTAGCTGCCCTCAATATTAAAATGAAAGAACTAAGAGGAGCTACTGGTCTTTTTGGTGAGCAGCAGAGTCTGATTCCAGGCGGCAGGGGGATGGTCAGGCTTCAACATTCCTCAAGTAGATGGTCAGCAGTGAATTAAATACAGGCTCCTTCAAAGAGCTCAGTCAATTCACTCCATGAAACTGTTGCCAGGATTCAGCATCGCTGACGAGAAACGCACTCGGGCAGCCAAAGTGCTGGAGCAGCTCACCGGACAGACCCCCGTCTTCTCCAAAGCACGATATACGATCAGGACCCACCGCTTGGTGGGTCCACTCAAAGCAGGACCATCTCCAACTATCTCATCCTACCCAAGGCTTTGTCTACCCAGGTCTTAAAAACCCCCAAGAATGGAGATTCCACAACCTCCCCAGATAACCTTTCCAGTGCTTTACTACCCTCCTTGTGAGAGAGTTTTTCCTAATATCTAACCTAAACTTCCCTTGCTGCAACTTGAAACCATTGCTCCTTGTTCTGTCATCTGCCACTACTGAAAACAGTTTAGCTCCAGCTTCTGTGTAACCAAACTTCAGGTAGTTAAAGGCTGTTATTAAATCCCGCCTCAGGCTTCTCTTCAGTCATCTCAACATAGAAAGCAATCAGGTTGATCAGGCATGACTTGCCCTGGTGAATCCATCCTAATCACCTTCTACTCCTCCAAGTGCTTAGAAATGGGTTTCTTGAGGGTATGCTCCATGATTTTTCCAAGGACTGAGGTGAGGTTGACCAGTCTGTAGTCCCCTGGATCCTCCTTCTTCCCTTCTTAAAAATGAGCACTATATTTGTCCTTTTCCAGTCATCTGGGACCTCTCTCAATTGTTATGAGTTTTCAAAGATAATGGCCAATGGCTCTGCAGTCACATCGGCCAACTCCCTCAGCACCCTTGGATACATCTTGTATGACCCCATGGACTTGTCCACATGCAAGTATATGAAATAGTCCCTAACCTGTTCTTTCACCATAGTTGGCTGCTCACCTCCTCCCCAAACTGCTACCAGGTGCAGCAGTCTGGGAGCTGAAAACTCAGGTAAAAAAGTACTTCAGCATTTTCCATGTCATCTGTCACTAGATTGCCTCCATTCAGTAAGGGACCCACATTTTCCCTGATCTTCCTCTTCTTAATGACGTACTTGTAGAAACCCTTATTGTTACCCTTCATATCCCTTGCTAGCTGCAACTGCAGTTGTACTTTGGCCTTCCTGACTTCATCCCTGCATGCCTAATCAATACGGTTATACTCCTCCCTAGTTGTTTGTCAAAGTTTCCACTTCTTGTAACCTTCCTTTTTGTGTTTTAGCTCATCGAAGAGTTCTCTGCTAAGCCAAGCTGGTCTTCTGCTATACTTGCTCGTCTTCCTGCATATTGGGATAGTTTGTTTGCCCTCAGTAAAATTTCTTTAAAATATGACCAGCTTTCCTGGACTTCTTTCCCCCTCAGATTGGACTTCCAGGGCATCCTGCCCATCAGTTCCCTGATTAAGTTGAAGTCTGCTTTTCTGAAGTCCAGGGTTCTTACTCTGCTGCTCTCCTTCCTTCCTCTCCTCAGGATCCTGAACTCAATTGTAGCCTGGGCATACATAGGATATGTACTCCTCTCTCCAAATTGAAGGGGAGTGTCAGCAGGCAGAGATGCTGTGGGAGGGAACTCTCAGCTGCACACAGTTTCTCCTCAGTTCCCTATAGAGTCAGGCCAGGACTCAACTGTTTAACTAGATACAGGTTTATTAATTAACAAAATAAAGTTATATACACACACACACACACACACACACACATATACATACATATATATATATATATATATATATACAGATGGATGGATGGATGGATGGATGGATGGATGGATGGATGGATGGATGTGTGCATATATAAAATAAATACATTTTATTTTCCAGGTCCATTACTTACCTGTGGGTTGCAGCTCTGAGTTATAAGTCAAGTATATAATATAGTCCTGTACCATTGAATAAGTGAGTGTATTCTATATTATTTTGCTAGGGTATCCCCATTCAATGAAGGGAAGCCTGGCCGCAGCTCTGCCAGAGGAAAAGGGGATGACTATCCAGGCCCCTCCAACCCCTTGTGGGCTGGGACAGGACCCTCTACCTTACAGGGGCCTCTGCTGGCTCCCTCTCAAGGGTTTCTTCCTCTGTAGGATACCCTTGTTCCCAACACTCGCAACCCCCCGTGATGATGGGTGCCTCTCCTGGCATGGTGACTGGCCACTGCCTGGGTTCTCTCCCATCCTGAGGCCTGCTCACTGCCATGTGCACCAACCTGTGCACCATTTGGCTTGCTCCTTATGGCAGGTGTTGTAGGCCCAGGCCATTTTGTGTGACCCTGGGGCTCGATCGGCTCCTGAATCCACTGGGAGGTAATGCCGCATTGACAGCCTTGCCGTTTGCCAGGGACTGGGGACCTGAGCCACCTTGAAGCAGCTCCCAGAGTCCTGGTCCACTCTTGGGCTCTCCATGCAGCAATCTTTGCACCACCCTCCTGGCCACCTATTGGGGTTGCAGGCCTGAGCCACCTCAAGCGGCTCCCAGGGTCTGGGCTCCATGCATTCATTCATGCACTGCTTCCTGGCCACCTGCCAGTGAATGCAGACCCAGACTGCCATGAGCAGCCCCAAGGCCTGAGCCCTGTACGCCACTCTATGCACCAATGGGGTGTCAGTCTGGGCAAGGGGAGGGGGGACTTCAGGGCACTTCTGGGAGTTGCTCACCTGCTGGGCAGCTTTTCCTCAGCTCTTCTTAGCCCCTTTTTCCTTCATCATTCCCCAACACATCTGCCATGTGCTGGGCACATGGCTCTTTTTATTCACTTTGGAGGCTCCGCCCCTGAAGTCGTACTGGACCTGCAAAATGCAGCCTTGAATCAGGTCTAAGAGGCTCCTCCCCTCCCCTCTCCATGCAGGGTGGGGTAGGCTCCGCCCAGCCCTTACCTGATGGGTGGATGGGATCCACCAATCAAAATAAAGAATTTCTAAGCCCAGGATGTGCCAGACTGAATCAGTAAGTCCACCACAGAATCATCTCCTGATCTCTGCTGCCCAAGTTGCCATCCACTTCTGCATTCCCCACCAATTCTTTCCTGTTTGTGAGCAGCAGGTCAAGAAGAGCACATCCCTTAGTTGGTTTCTCCAACACTTATACCAGGAAGTTGTCTCCACTCTCCAAAATCTTCCTGGATTGCCTGCATACTGCTGTATTGCTCTCCCAGCAGATGTCAGGGTGATTGAAGTCCGCTATAAAAGCCAGGCCTGTGATTGGGAAACTTCTGCTAACTGTTTGAAGAAAGCCTCATCCTCCTGATCTGGTGGTCTAGAGCAGACAGCCACCATAATGTCACCCTTGTTTCTTTTCCTGCTGACCCTAACTCAAAGACTTTCAATAGGCCTATCTCCAGTTTCATACTGGAGCTCTGAGCAATCATATAGCTTTTTAAAATAAAGTATACCTCCTTCTCTTCTCCCCTGCCTGTCCTTCCTGAACAGTTTATACCCACAGTGCTTGTCATGTGAGCTATCCTACCAATTCTCTGTTATTCCAATCACATCATAGTTCTGTGACTGTGCAAGGACTTCCAAATCTTCCTGCTTGTTTCCCAGGATCCATGTATTCATGTATGGACATTTGAGTTAACTAGCCAAAGTTGCAGTCTTCTAGCATCCTAGGATGCAGTGTCCCTTCTCCCACCCTTCTGTTCTGTGTGGACAAACTTTCCACCCCCTGAACTTTACTGCCTAGGGGGAAGTTGTGGCACCAAGCCAATTCCCCCTACCCCTCTGAGGGTGTGACCTTCTCCCACCCACATTTCCCCTCCACCTCAAATTTCATTACCCGATGCCATACCATTAACTCCCTGCCTTCTGGCTTCATATTCCTGGCCCCCACCAACCCATCTCTCGGCCCCCACCCTCCCACCTAGAGCAGGAATAGAAGCCTGTATTGACTCACAAGACCTATAGTGGCAACTCACAGCTGTAGCTCCTAGTCACACTCTGCACACCAACCATCTAGTGGCAAGTCACAGTTGTACAGGTGGGGGCCAGTCAGAAAATGTTTAGCCTTAAAGTGTGACTGCTCTGAACATGACCTAGCACTAACTAATCGACATTTGAGAAGCTAAAAGTGCAAAATGTAGCAGGGCCCTAAATCTCTTTGAACTGACTCTATTTTAAATGGTTTATATACATATACAATAGCTCCAAGATTCTTCTTGAAGGAGAAGGGCAATATATCTTTTGCAGCCTTTCAAACTTACCTTTCTTGCTTGTGTTTACATATTACATATACAAATTCACTTTAGTACCATGTTAAGCTATTAGTTCCTATCTCATGTCCAAAATACATAGATAGGATTTCAGGTCATGTCTACAGAAAGGACTGTAGAGTTACAGACTTAAGGATATCTTGACTTTCTGTCAAAAAGTTTCTCGTATTTTATATGCTTGTTTTCAAAAGTTGTGAAAGATTAGCATATTTTTCCCCTGAATAACTTCTGTTTCATCTCATCCTAAATGGGCTATTTCAGCAGGATAACATTCTGAAGAAAAAATCTTCCTTCAAACTACTGAGCATTCAAAAAGAATGAAAGAAACCAATTGCACCAATTGAAATGGTGAAACAATTTATTTATAATGTATAAGTATACATAATTCCTTAGAATTTAAGTTAATTAAAGTAAACATCCTCTTCCTTGGGTAAAAATGTTCCCCAATCATGGGAAGTAAGAAAGTGACTTACAACTTCATCTTGCTATTAGCCTTTTAAATGAGAGTGATAAAAGTTCTGAATTTCACTTAGGAGAAACAAAAAAAGACCTCTCAGTCAAAAGTTATTTTTTTTTTCCAAGAAGTTACAAGCTAGTCCCAAGGGCTGTTTCTTGAATATAAATGGACATTCATTTTCATATTTTTCCTACTCTTAGTTGAAAGATGTTTTCTACACGTTTTACATGTTAGACTTGTCTCAAATGTCATTCAAGACATTTTTTCATTTATAACTGTTTTCTGCCAGCTCCTCAGTAATTCCAGTCATTGCCTTTTAACACTTACTGCCTACTGGCAGCTACAACATATTCAGGTCATGTGAGTTTATTCAGCATACGGAAGAGGTTTTTGAGGGAGAGCTCAAGTGAGTAGTTTAATTCTAGTTTGGGCTGCTAGCAACAGCAAAAAAATAAGCTTCCAAATGGAAAATGCCTGTTATATTTCATTCTTCCCTAGTAAAGTCTTGGAGTTATTATTTGAAAATTAAATAGCCGTATCCTTATTATCAAAAATTCAATTGTTTTATTACAATGCTAAACTGGAAAAATGATCTACATATTAACTCTTAAGTCATCTAAATTAATTCTTCTCATGTAATTGATGCAGTACCTAAAGAATGGTACATTTTCATCTGTAAGCTTTTCAGTACAGTAGTTTCAAAAAGTGAGTTTCTACAAATGGTGTATTCCATAGAGATTTAACATAATGGCTGGGATGACAGTCTGAACATCTCTCATCAAGAGAACCAGTGCTGCAGAAGAAATAGTTGGGCTCCAAAAAAGTTTGTTTATTTACTATATTTCTTTCCTAAGATGGTGATGCAAAACACCCCATCAAATTACTGAAAATATGTCTCTGTTGCCCTGTTTCCCTTATTTTTTCACTTGTCTATAAGCCACAAAAAGTATGAAAGTGGATGAGCCAGCTCTGCATGAAGAAATGACTCTTTTGGTATACAGGTCTCCCTCAGGCAGAAAGCCTTCATAGTCACCTCTGCAATAGAATTCTCCCTCATCGGTAAAAGTCCTCCTTTATCCAGACATCTTGAAGTGGACAAGGAGTGAGCTTGAGGCCATACTATCTACCCCTACAGTACGCTGTAGAGTGTTTCTCTCCTATGATTCCACTCCAAGGCATTTTCCTCAGGAGGAATATATCAGTCTCTGTATGAATGTATAATAGCCTGTTCCAGTTTATAAAATAAACTTGAAATCCTGTTATTTCCTTCTGGAAATGTTAAATATTGCTAGCAATCCCTGAGGTAAAGAATTTATTATAAATGTGTCTGGAACTACATGCTATTAAAGTTGCCTGATACTATCCCTCAGTACAATCCTGATGTCAGGACTATTAGCATCAGGTTTATGCTGTATTCCTCCTTACTTGACCTCAAGGAGTTTTACCCGAGCTGAAACAGGGGCTTCCCAGTCCCATTAGCCCTTCTATCTCCTTTTCTGACTTAAAGAGATGAAATAAGGGAAAGATGAATCTATAATAGCTAGATCAGAAACCTATAGACCTAATTTGTATTCAGTAATGCTTCTAATTAATTCCTATATATGATACCTAAATGCTATGATGATAAGCACATTAGAATTTGTTCAGGGGCAGTTTTCCATATTCTAATATATTCTCACTGTTACTGAACTCTGTTAAAGTAAGTATACCATATCAAGTAATAGTTGAGAAGACAAACTACCACAGAGGTTTAGAATATAGATTTAAATAACAGGAGAATAAACCAGAAATTACAAAGCCTTTCTGAATTTGGAAGGCTTGTCCTTGGATCTAAAAAGAATTATATCAACCCATCTCTAGTAAAAAATAATTAAAGAAACAAATAAGAATTGGTATCTTGCTGCTTGCAAAGGAGATTTCATTGTAATGACTTCATAGGCATTTCAAGCAACTGTTTAGACTTCTCTATGAACATATAATTTAGCCAGCACAATTTGAGAGATACATAGAAAAAGACATATAGTAACATATTAAAAAAACATAAAAAAGCTCTAAACAATATTAGCCATATAAATGTATTGTACCAGATGGGCTTCTTGTTGAGTTTGGGATAGATCCAGAGAGAGCTGCCAACCTCATTTCTGTGCTCAATTTATGAAATTATTTCCTAAAAGCAAAACAAAAAGACATATTTCCTCCCTATGATGCATTACAAAATATATTCTATTTTTTTTTCTATAACCTTGTCTTGAAAGATGGTCTGAAATGAGAAATTGTTACTTGGTATATCAAAATGTCTGTGTGTGTTTATTAATAATGAAAGTCTAACCCCAATTGTCTTGATTACCAAGTCTCACTATGCTTCCTGGGGTCAGGAAACAACTGAAGTCATTCACAAGTTATTCCCTGAGATGCCGGTAACTAGTGTCCAACCGTTATTAGAATTTAACTTCATAGAATTTGCCATACAGCAGTGTTGAAATCCTAAAACCAAACACCAAAAGCATCATATCATGTACATTTGCTGCTTTATTAGAATCAATCACTTGCAAATCACAATATTAAATGAGAATCTCTATTTTTTTTTTCTTCACCACCAATAGAATTCATTAGTAAAATATGAGGAGGTACCAAAACTGTAAAGAGTTTCTTGATGAGCATCCACAATGAGGTGGATGTAAAAGCCACCTTTGCTGCTGCTTATTAAAATCATAGGCTATTAGTCCTATACCCAATGTGATTCTATGAAATGGCACTAACAAGTTCCAGTAAGATCTGCATTATAATGGTACATACCATTATTACAATAGTACATACCATTATATTCCAGAGCTGCAGTGTCAGTATTTAAAAGTCATTCTCAAATTCAAGCTTTAAAATGTGTGTGAGAAAACTAAAGTTTGGTCATCTGTGAATATGAATGCAAAAATGTATACCACAGGCATAGTAGAGGTGTCACTGCTATATGGAATGTTCTGTCTAATAGTCCAGAGATTTATTCTATAATTGAAAAGGAAGATCCACTAAACCGAGTGCTAATTCTAGTCTCTCATCAAATAAGCATAAAACCTCCTATCCAATAAAATAATGCTTAAATAATCATGTTAGTGGTCCTGTGTACTTTAAGGGAATTACTGTACTTAATACATACACCTTTCCCATAAAAATTAGGCTTCCAAAACTGGGATTCATGTCTTAAGCAAGGAAGCGGATTTGCTGTCTAGAATAGAAGCTCCTATCTTGATTCCTTCTCAACCCAAAGTTTAAAATCAACTGCCTAACAACAGCAGTACTGGCATTTCTATTCTGGCAACTTAAGGAGTCAATGGTTTATCACTTTTCACTCAACAGGTGTTAACAGTTGACTCTCCTTTGTAATGATCTTGATGTTCCACTAATCAAGATAGCCTTTCTTCTGACAGTTTTGCTGTTGGCTAGCTACATCTAGTCTCTCTCCTCCTATTTCACAGCCCTGCAGACTGTTTTTAGCTCTTTCAAAATTGTACATCAGCTTATGGAGACTAGTCTTGATTAGCAGCTGCAGTGTGAGCTTCTGGTTGAGCAGGAAAGGGCGAGTGAATGAGTTTTATCACTGCTCTATCCAGCCACAATGGTGAAAAACTATTTTTTCTTTATGTGTGTTTTTTATTTGGGGTTCTGTAGTATGTAGAAAAATACGGTATTTACTTGCTTCAAGTTGAGCACTGTTTAAAGTGCACTGTGGGACTGAGTATAACTGAGGTGAGAATCAGCCTCATCAAAACTATGACATAATTAGAAATCAAGACATTTTCTCCTTTCTGACATCAGGTTCTGAAAGACGAGACAACAGTCTTTTTGCTCAGCCCAACTCCTGGTAGTCATTACCAGCTAATTAGCTTAGGTATCAAACACCTGACCCATACATTTGGCTACCAAGTAGGTCATATTAATAAAGATTTTAGCTCCTGCCTTACCTCTACAATAAAGGCCAAAAATAGTTCTGCCAGAAATAAAGAAACCTAAAATAGTCCCCAAGCTCTAACTGTCTTTGTAGATGTAATCTGCTCAATGATGTCCTCTCTTTTTTATATGTTTTCTCCCAGAAATACAATATGAAAATTACACTAACTTCGATTTTGTCTTTTTAAATGTTTTTTGCTAATATAGGTGGTAAACAGAGACAGGGAGAAAATCTATTTTTCTCTCTAGCTTTCCAAAAATGATGTTCTTTTTTTTTTTTTTTTTTTACCATGGCTAAGATATAAATTGTAGCTATATTTCATTGATGAAAAGGAAATGAGTTGTTTTATCTCCTTTAGGATTACAAAATTTTTCAAGCATGCTATTTATCTAATTTTTTAGCGACATTCTGGTATATAAACCTTCCAGAACTGCCAAACTGGCTCCTTCAGATGTGAGTGACGTGCAGATCAGTGGGTTATGATCTCAGTTGAGAGTAGACTGGAAACAGGAGCTGACATTAAACGTACCCATTACCTGGTGACTTTTAAAGATGTTTAAGTAAAATGAATCGTGGCTTCTATTTGTTTTGAATTAAGTTTCTTTTTTTTTTTTTTTAATAGTATAAGGAACAGAAAAACTCACAATAAAACTGCACACTAAAATAGATGTGCGTCACTTCTAAGAGTTAGATATTCTACTTTCTTGTTTGCATTTCCTTTATTTCCTTTCACTGTGCCAAAAAAGTACATTAAATTTAATAAGTGCACAGTAATTGTATTAACCATATAGTTACTGAAGTCAGAATACAAAGCATTCAATAAGTTACCTCTCAGCAAATAGCTAGTATTATAGAATTGAATATTCTTTTGTGTAAATGCAGAGTTGGCCTTAATTTCATAATAGAAATGCCCATCATCCACTTGTCAAGTCCTTTTAAATTAATCTTCAGTAAGAGGCAAATCTTCTATAATTATTTACATATAGGTAAGCATTCATTTACAGCCCCTCTAATTATTCACATTACCATATTATGCTATGTTGGCTACCAAATATAACTGATTTTCTCAAATGAAACTGTACATCTAGATGTAGTATGTCTGTCCTTCTGAGTTATTATTCTTTATTAGTAGTATGATAACATGTTACCTGGTGGTAAGGGCAACATTTTCAGTACAAATTTCCTTCATGTCCAGTAGGTGTGTGTCCACCAGATAAAACTTTCATAATGTTCACATTTAAGAATTTTTTTTCTCCTGCTATATTCATGCTTTGGAAATATGAGATATTATAACCATGCCCTTGAGTGTCTACCTAAAAGCGTTTCATAGGAACACTTTGGATAGCACAATAAAAATAGAAAATGATGTATAAAACTTTGTTCAAACCTTTTTAATACTCTCACTGATATAAAGTGGCTATGCTGTGTCTTACAATTACATTAAATCCCATTATACTGCATTTCCCGTATCATAAAAGTGCAGCCAGGGGGGCTTTGCACTTTTGCACCTTGCAAATTTCCAACCTAATAAGGATATATAGCCTATAATAGAACAGAATTGTAAATAGTATTACAAATGTGGCCCAAAATAAGGCTTTTTGTAGTACCAGAGTAATTTTGACTTATTTATAATCTCTGCCAGTCCCTGGACTGGATCTGAGGATCTGAATGCTCACCACCATTACTTTCTAGTCTCTTCTTTAAGGCATATATTCTGTACATAATGTTTTCCTCCTTTAGAGAATAAAGAATAACTAGCTAAGCTTATACTTTTCTATGCTCAATTAGATGTTTCTCTACTCCAAAGTCTAATCAAATAATTTTCCATTTCTATTTTCTTTCTTTCTCAGATGTTCTGCCCTATTTCTGGGCATCTATTTACTTTTGTGTACATAATACTGATCTTGAACTACTATGCTGAACTGAAATCCTGTTTCCCTGCTACTGCTAGGAAAGCATATAATACATTTCAGTAATAGTCCTTCTGGACCTTATTTACTGACTTTTATAATCAAACTGGTCTTAAATATGTTTTCTGAAACTATTTTGAAAAATACCAAAATAAGGCATATTACTTTGCCTAAATTACAAAATGACAAGTAAACTTGCTTGGTATTATTGTAACTACATGCATTTTACTATACAGCACATATTTGAATTAATAAAATTGTCCTGAAAAAGCAATTTCTCTTTTAAAAGTCAATGAATTTTCCTAATCTCATATCTAACAAGTATGCAATCACTGCCCGGGTTAGATGTTACTTTCACTTGAACACACAGTTTTCCATATTTTCTTATCTCATTTTTTCCTTCTCTTGGATTTGTACAACAGCTGGGAAGGGAATTTTATTCTCTTTTTAGAGAATAGGGTTGAACTTCCAGCATTTATTTAGTTTACAGATATTCTAAATTTGATGGAATCAAATTTAGATACCAAAAGTTATAGTTCTTATATGTCTGAATTTAGCTATTTATGGCCTAGTGCTATGCTATCTTTTAATGTTTCCAATTGCTTCTTTATAAATTAGGCACTGAGGTCTTTACCATCTTCAGTCTTTCTTAAATCATTCATTCACTCATTCTAACCATTTTCTTGTCCTCTATTTGTCCTTTTTATAGATTTTAGAAAGCACCATTAAAGGTCTTTCACTATCTCCTGCTCTAGCATTATGCTATGATATAATTTTCTGAGACAATTTTTATTTTTTTTAAACATTATACATTCAAAATGCATAATAATAATTTGGAGGTGTAGGTTGTAGTTGTGTTGCTCTAAGGACATAGGGAGACAAGGTTCTTTGGGTGATTCTGATATCTTTTATTAGACCAACTTAAATAGTTGGGGGGAAAAAATTAAGCAAGCTTTTGGGTTTAAAAACCCTTTGTCAGGCTGAAGAAGTTTCTGCAGTTGGTGTGTGCTCTTCCTGGATGGAATGAAAAGTAAAGCAGCCAGAGGCTGGGCTGGTATGCATACAAGATAGGCAGTCAGTGAAGATGTAAACTGAGGAGTCAGTGGGTGAGAGACAGGATGGGTGCGGGGAGAGAAGGGGGATGAACAGTGGAGGGATACCTGGCGAGTCAGATGTCAGGCCGGTTTTAATGTGTCATAAATCCAATGTCTATATTTAGTCCATGATTTTTAGTATCCAGGAGGTTGATGAAGTGAAGTTCATAGGCTCATCTCTTGGAAGTGTTGTGTAAGTTTCCTTTGAGGATCAGGACTGAGAGATTGGAGAGAGAGTGGTTTTATTGTGAGAAATGTGCCCCGACAGGTAATTGGGTATTCCTGTCTTTGATAGATTTCCGGTGTGCGTTCATTCTGGTGTGCAGTTGTTGTTTGGTCTTTCCTACGTATTTTCCATCAGGGCATTTGCTGCATTGGATGAGATATATTACATTTCTGGAGGTGCAGCTGTAAGATCCAGGGATGCTGATGGCTCTGTTGTGGGGTGTAGTAATAGTGGGGGTGGTAGAGATGTGTTTGCAGGTGTTGCATTTCTTGTCATGGCACGGTCTGGATCCTTTTGGTGTGTTCTGGGCCTGAGGAAGTTTGCTTCTGGTGATGAGGTTAGCGAGGTTTGGTGTTTGTTTAAAGGCTAGGATGGGTGGCTCTGGGAAGAGCTCTTTAAGAATAGGGTCTCTTTCTAGTATGGGTTGCAATTGTTTGGAATCCCCAAATAATTTGTTGTTTGGCTTTCTTGACCATGGTCCACACATCAGAGAGAGTGGATTGTTGGGAAGGGATAGCCTCCACCTCACCTGGAAAGGGAAGAAGCTTTTCTCAGCCAAAATGGCTGACCTTCTTGATAGGGCATTAAACTGAGACTGCTGGGGAATGGGTGATCTACTAACAGTTTTAGCCCAGGTCATGTCAGCTGCACTACCAATAACTTGGGAAGCCCAAGGAAGACAGGCCAAGGAAAGGTCCCACTAAACCCTTCAGGGAAGCATTGAGCTTCATATGGCCGACTTAACTGCCTGTACACAAACACCAGGAGCTTGGGGAACTAAGCATGAAGAACTGTCCCTTCTCCCATGTGATAATGACTATGACCTTGTAGGAATTACAGAGACATGGTGGGACTCCACTTATGATTTGTTGGTGGCAGCAGAGGGTTACACTGTGCATAGGAGAGACCGTGTGGGGAAGAGGGGTAGGGATGGTGCTCTCTATGTCAAAGATCAGCTCACCTCCCTGCAAATTGAGTTTCCAGACCAGGAAGGGCACCTTGAGATTCTCTGGGTCAAGATACAAGGAGGAATGAGCCAGGGGATTATAGACCAATCAGTCTGACATTTGTCCCTGGAACAATTCTGGAGAAAATTGTCAAGGGATCCATTAATGCCAGACTAATGGAAGGCAAGCTTCTGAATGCCAGCCAACATGGCTTTGTGACTGGCAGGTCTTGCCTGACCAACCTCATCTCCTTCTATGACCAGGTAACATATGCCCTGGACAAGGGATGTCATTTATCTGGACTTCAAGAAGGCCTTGGACCTAGTTCCCCATGATGTCCTCATGGTTAAGCTGGGGAACTGTGGCCTAGATCATCATACAGTCCAGTGGCTAGGCAACTGGCTCTGGGGTCGGACCCAAAGAGTACTAGTTGAAGGGAACAAATCAATGTGGCACAGTGTTACCAGTGGAGTCCCTCAGGGCTCAATACTTGGGCCAGTACACTTTAACATTTTCATCAATGATCTAGATTCGGGAGTCAGATGTGAACTGGCCAAGTTCACAGACAATATTAAATTATGGGGGAGGGCCGTCACACTGCAAGACAGACTCTCAAGGTGGGCCAACCAAAACTGGTTGGCCTTTAATACAGAGAAGTACAAGGTGCTGCACCTCAGGAGGAAAAACTCTCGCCATACTTACAGGCTCGGCAGTGCTATGCTTGCAAGTACCACAACCAAAAGGGACTTGGGGGTCTTGATTGACCACAAGATGAATATGAGCCACCAATGTGATGCGGTGGTGGGCAAAGCTAACTAAACTTTGGCATGCATTCACTGATGCATCTCAACCAAACCAGGGAAGTCATCCTCCCACTTTACTTGGCCCTGGTGAAACTGCAGCTGGAGTACCGTATCCAGTATTGGGCCTCCCACTTCAGGAAGGATGTGGAGAAGTCTGAGAGAGTCCAGAGGAGAGCCACTCATATAAGCTAAGGCCTGGAGAGAAGACTGTATGAGGAGAGGCTGAGGGACTTGGAACACTTCAGTCTGGAGAACAGAAGTCTCAGGGAGGGACTTGGTGGCAGCCCACAGCTTCATAAGAGGGGTACATCAGGACCTGGGAGAACATCTGTTCACCAGAGCTCCCTCAGGGATAACAAGGTCTAACGACCATAAACTCCAGGAAGGCCGATTTTGACAGGAGGTGGACTAGCGTAGATTGAGAAAGGGTTAACCTTTAGAGAATACCTGAATGCATTCACAGCACAAACCCTGGAGTGGGAAGGCTCAGCTGCTTGCTCAACCCTGGGGACTTTACTGTTTCTACTTCCCCAAACCAGACTGGGCTATTTTTATCCCCCCTGACCATCCCTCCCCAACCTGCTAATCCCCCCCATAGTCCCACCAACTCCTCTTCAGACCTACCATCCCTCCCTAAGCTCTCTAGTCCCCCTCCACAGACCCACCAGTCCCTCTCAATTCTCCAGACCCTCCTCCCACTCTGAGTTACTTTGGGCTCTCTAGACCACTCCTGGCAGCAACAAGCAGCTGCACATGCTGCTCCTGGCAGTAGTAAATAGCTCCACATGCTGCTCCCAGTCTAAGTATAGGTAGTTTAAAGTAAGCTGCTTAAACCTAGACTGAGTGCACTGAATGCTTGTTCACACCTGCATATACTGGGAGAGACATTTACAGTAACTAAACTCTCTTGTTTGATTAAACTTACCCTATTGGTGTTCTATACAAATTTTCCTTCTAAGTCTAACTTGCACTCCCTTTTTATAGTCATCAGTAGCTAAAGTAGTAGCCTAGGTTTGTAATGATATAGGGGCATATCAAGTACATGCTCTTTTCCCTATAAGAAGGGTTCATGGGTAGGTGCTTCTTTCCTTTTTTGAGGAACCATGAGATTACATTTGCACTGAGTGTTTCTCCCTATCCCAAAGTTTCCAAGTCTTTGTTATGGGCCTGAAGTAACTTACCAAATTTAAGAAAATGGCCTGATAACTCAAAGCAGCTTAATCTTTTTCTGACTTCACTCCCATTACTTTATGAATTGAAAAAATAGATGTTTAATTTTTCTTTCATTCATTTCTTACTTTTCATTCATTTACCCACATTTTGGCATACTTGTTGTTCCATGAAATATCTACTTCCCCTGATTTAAACAGTTCTAATAAACTGAAATCTTCCCTTACTCAGTTCCTCAAAATTCTGGTTTATTTACATAAGCTATTTTTCATTCCTGAACATATGTATTTCTAACTGGAGACCTGAACTCCTTCATATAGCAAGTTTTCATCTTACCTTCTGATTCTCTAGTGTCTCTTTCCTCTATATAAATGTAGAGCAAGGTGTCTCCTTATAGAATAACTGGTTCAGAGAGTTGTCAGGTGCTAGGAATGGACTGGTACAAAGAAAGGATTTTATAAAGAGGGGAAAGGAACAAGGGTAGAAAGCAGCAAAGAGAGCCTAAAACAATTGTTTCCCATGAAAGAGCTGTGGACAGCTCCTTGTCATAGTAACTGCATATTAACTCTAAAACCTAATTCTAATTTTAAAGTTAAGATTACTGTTTTACTTTTGACTCAGTCACATAAAAAAAAAAAAAAAATCTTCACCAGGAGAAAACAAAAAATGTGTAGGCTTTCAAATAAACCACTTAATTATTTCTTCAGGTTTACATCTGAATAAAAATATATGTATTTGCACCTACAGGAGGAATATGGCTGGCATACATGAAAGTTGCCTGTGATTCCAGAGCCAAGGGAACTATATAAACAATTGCTTAAGCCAACACTGAAGTTATTTCAGTCTTCATTCCTTCTTCTAGTACAGTTGTCTACCAGTGGCAAGCATGCCACAAATTAGCCTCACACCACCTCTGATCCTTTCTCCCAACTGATCTGCTGCTCTTCTTTCTGCTTCCTAGCCTGGGCTCCCTGCCCACATTGCTTCTCTATTTCCTGCTTCCTGCCCTATCTGCCTGTCTCCTACCTGGCTGGTCATGTGCCACACTTGTATGCTACCCAAGCCATTTGTGATACACTTGCTTCAAGTTGGTCATGCCTTTCCTAGCATATACTATGGTCATACAAGACAAATCTCTTGCTATAGACAGCAACATTTAGACTGTTAAATATTTGTTTTACATTCTTTACAGGTAAATGATACATCCTGTGAATTTTGTAAATCCTAACATAAAAGCTAAGCAGTAGAGATGTTGACAAGATCTGAACATAAAATGAAACTAAATTTTAGCATTTTTCCATGTATTGCAAAGCTCTTCAAAAAGTAACTTATATTTCACACATATCATGCCTACATGACAGGGTGCACAATTAAAATATTTTGCCTCCAAAATAAAGAATTGCCAATGAAACTAGATGCTATATACAGTTATGAGTGAGACTTTCTATTCTCTTTCATCAGGCAGCTTGCCCACTTTACTGTTAAACTAAAAGCAGTGGTACTCCATTTTCTCCAATTCTGCAGATGTCTTCAGATAAAGATCTTCAGATTTATTGCCACCAACAATCTAATCCCACCTTGGGTTGCTTCTCAACCTGTTTCACTTAATAGAATACAGTGAAATAAAGGTTTTTGGTAGTCATTTTGGCTATTTCCCTTAATAATTTTAAGATTCTCATAACTACATTATTTCACTGCCATGATGTTCTTTTTCATCTGTGAATATGAAATTACAGTATCTCACTGAAAGTAAGTGATTAAATAGATTGTATCAATGATTTACAGAAACTTCCAAAAATACCTCTTCCCTGATTGATTACCTAAATTGTAGGTGCTTAGAACAAGGATGTCTATTTAACATGTGGAAAAGCAGTTTATAGCTCAATCACTTTCTAAAATATATTTTAATTAGCAAGTGACTATTTTGGCAGCAACATTGAAGAAATTAGCATGTAACATGCATATACTACATGCATGTTTTAACTAAAATCTCAAATAATAAATTTAAAACACAGAATCATATGGGCAAATTGTGGGGAGAATGCAAGATCAAGCAACTGAACTTCTTTGCCTGTGGTTTGTTCCAAATTTAACAAATTATTAAGGGTGTGTGAAGTGTGTCCTATTCGATTCAAATTCAGCCTGAATCAGGGACAGTGATTCAATTTGTTCATTTGGATCAGTGTCCCTGATCCAAATCTGAAGATTTGATGCTGATTTGGAGAATCAGCAATTCGGACATAGGAACAGCTTTAAAAATTGTTTCTACATACCTTCAGGTATCAGCGCGGCTTGTGAATGATGTGATGCTGGGATGGATGGACCATCACACAGGAGTGTGGGGGATAAGGCCCTCTACATGCTTGGCAGTGAACCTGGAAGTGGACCGGAAGTACTTCTGGGTGTCCCCCCAGACCCAGGAGGCATCAGTTGCTGAGCTGTGGGGTGCAGGGGGGGCCCTCCAGGGTGCTCCCTGTTGGACCTGGAAGCAGACCAGAAGTGCTTCTGGTCTACTTCTGGGTCTTTTGCCAAGCATACTGGGGAGCCCCCCATGCTGCCGGGGGGGGGGGGGGGCACTCCATGTGCCCCAGCATTGCAGCATTCACGAGCTGCCTGATACCTAGAGGTATGTAGAAAAACATTTAAAGCTGTGTCTATGTCCGAATCACCAAATCTTTCCAAATTGATTCAGGGGGTTCCAATTCAATTCGGAGAGATGAAAGCGTCCTCTGATTCAATTAAGATTTGGAGATTCAGCCACCGAATCGGGCCCAATCTCTGCTGAATTGAATCAGGGACTGAAGCTTTGCATAGCCCTACAAATTATGACTTCATAACAAAGGCATAACAGGGCAGTGCTATGCCCTGTGCAGCAGCGCTGTCCTAAGCACTGCTGTCTGCTATACTGCTGATGTTGGTATCATGGTCAGCTACAGGAACAGCTATTTTTGCCCCTTCTTCCCAGCCCCACTTTCTTCTTCCTCAGTTACATTACTGCTTCATAACTTGAGTGCAGGATGGCATAAACCTCATACTGCAGATGGAAGAACAAGGTTGATTCAATTTAACTATAATTCCACACATCCAAAATATGAAAAAAGTATGTCTTTTCAACTCTCACCATTCCTGTGCTGCAAGCAATAAATATTGGTTATTGTGAATTGTGTATTAAATATACCATTCATCCCAAACAATCACACTTGTTTTATCAATATAACAGTAATATAAAGATTGTGACTACAACCAAATTCTGTTTAACAGTCCACAGCAGCACTGCAGTGTAGGAAGTCATGTTAAAAAATATCTAACTGAAACTTTAGGGGGTTTTTACATTACTTAGGTGGAAAGTAATCATTCACTTTCATTTTCTGGACTACAAAACAGTAGCCACAGGATTCAGTGCATACTAACCTATCATGTGGGTTGGAGAAGCCATTTGTAAACCTGCCATCACCTGACAGGAGAAAGAAAATAAAGGAGAGCAAAAAACACTGGACTTTTCTATGTTATATCCTCAATACAGACAAGAAACTGGAATTAATAGTCTACATTTGTGAAAAGTATTATGGTAACTGTAATAGACACGGCTAGCCAGGGATTTAGTTTATATCTCATTCCAAAAATTGTAACCATAGCTATAGCAATATGATGTTCCCAACATTTTGTTGGAGTATTGGTTTGCTATTGAGCTTGCCTTCACTGCTAAAAAAGACATACATGTTTTTACCTTAAGATAACTAAAGCATTTAAAGTATCTCAAGGCAAAGAAAAAACACAATGATAAGGCATTTTATTTTTATCTCAAGATAAACAAGATAAGACCTATTCTAGGCAGAGGTATAACACTGGCCTTTTCTTGTTTTACCCTTATGTAAAACTAACGTACCTTGTCTGCTCTGTGTTTTAATTGTGAAGTCAAGGCCCTAAAAGAAAAAAATAGCTCTTACTGAATCACCAAGATCAAATCTAGCAACAAGTGGTGCAAATCAGAAGCCTTTTCTTTAAGTGAAGATTCACCCTACTCCTGTTTAACTCCTTTCTCTGACTGAAGGATAGAGAAACAAATAACCAGAACAACTCTAGAAGTCAAATGAACTCTTTTTTCATAACAGGTAAAATATATGTATTTGTGTATGTATTACTGATATGAATTGCAGGAACTGAGAGCAAGGTATTAATCTATAGGAAATTACTATTTAAAATGGCATCCAAAGTTGTTTCAACTGTCTTCACTTAATAAAATGCATAGAACTCATAACCCTGAAATTATACCTGGAACATAGTTTTCAATAATAACTCTCTACCTTCATTATAAGGAAATCCATTTGCTATTGTGTTAAACTTCTAAAGCTTGGAACCAATCAGGAGCATTACTACTTATTAATTTTAATGTCATTCCTTTCACTTTTGATGAATAATACAACTCCTCGTCTATTTTAATACACATGAAACAGAATTTGAAATCATTACAACAATGAAAAGTAAACCTTCTCTCTTTATGAAACCTTTCTTTTTTAATTTTTCTTTTCTGATTTTAAACATTTTTATTTATTTCATACATGTTACCATTAGAATTATATGCCTTTTCTTCTAAAAAATACAAATCGGGTTCCTTTACCCATTTTACCAAATTTCCTTTTCTTACACTTTTAATTTCAATAATTATGATTTATGATGTATGATTACAGTGTGTATTGCTTCCTTTTTTGTCATATTTTAAAATGAAGCTGGTCAGTCACTGGCCAGTTCAATGAAAGATGAAAAGCTAATTCAGAAGCTTTGAGGCTTCTGAATTAGCTGATTTAGTGATTTAACTTTACCATGCATCTTTGATCTAAATTCTTTTACACAGCAGGAAAATATTACTTGGACAGTTGCAACATTACAGAATAAACTGAGCAATGGGATTTCAATCTAACAATCTCCTAGAAATCAAACTCTTACCTTTCTCTCAGTATTATCTTAACAGTGTATAAACAAACTCTGCTTTCCTCCTTCCTTCCATGTGCACAGACACATAGACCGATACAGAACTTTTGCATGCAGCATTTTTTAATGGTTAAGATTCTGGGTATGTATTCACAAAGTCCTGAATCTGGCACCAGCATACTACTCTGCTTTGAGAATCAAGATATTCCTCACATTTTTATCAGTAATGGTCCCTATCCATTACTTATCTCAGTTTAGTAATACCCTGTCTTTTTATTGACTGCTTTACTTCTGATCTTGAGGGATCCATTTTTCCATTAGTGCTGGACAAAGGACTGGCTAGTTATTCTCCTTAATTTTTCTGTAACACATGATGGAGCCCAGTGGAGGCTGTAGAGGCTTGTATATAAGCAAGCTTTACCTTAAATTAGTCAAGCTTTACCTGCTCTGTTGCAAGGTTACAAATTAATTTGTTCCCTTTTACTTGGGGTAGAGTTAAAGATACCATCAAGCCTAAAGGCATTATGATTGGATGAGCTACTGTGTTTTGAGGATCTCCAAATGAACTATGTCATCATCAACGGCCAACAATGGTCTTAGAGCTGCAATCCAGGGGTCTGTATGCAGTTCTGTGTCAATATGATGCTATGAACTACAATTTTCCCCCCAGAGGTCTAGAAATTCAGCATTGTTGGTTCCCACAGCAACCGTATCTGAATGAACATTACACATTTCTGGTAAGGCATTAAAGAAAATGTATAATGCAATATACATATATAAATGAACACTTACATTGTACATAAGCAAGCTGCTTAATGTTGCATTCACAAAGTGTCTTGCATTGTATACTATCCTGAAATTGCTGGAGGTAAGGTAGGAGTGAATTTAAATACAGAAAGAAAGAAAGAAACTTTAGAGCTGCAAATTTTATATCCACCTCATACTTTATTTTCTGGCAACATTACAAATATTCACAAAATTAAGCCTGCTAAGAAAAACATATATAGAAAATTAAAAACAAATCTTAGAACAAATCAATACCCTACCAAGGGGTAAGATGGTATGATTTGGTGAGGAAACAAGCTAATCAGAGATAATGGGTGTCCACAACAACTTGTTTTTATTTGGAGAGGAAATAAGTTGCCATAAATATGTAGCTTCTTTCTCCAACAAGGGCTGAAAGGTACTGTAATTTTCTTTTTAGTTTTCTTCTTCCCTATATTCACCACATAAGGCAGAGGACACTTAGGGTAGCACAAAACAGACAAATAAAATAAAAAGTTACAGTTAATACAATTCCTTAATTACTATTGCTTAACGCAAACTATTTAAAAAAGCCTTCTAATAATGCTTCATATACCATTTATTGCCTCCATGACATATGGGTGGGGGGAAAAGTTGTGTTCTGGGACTCAAGAGGAAAGGGAACACATTCTCATATGGTCCTCACAATAGGGTAGAGTCCAAAAGAATATTTCCATTTCATTGTATCGACAAGCATCTTTGTTCTTCTCCCCTTAAACTATTAATCAGGGTTTATCTATTAGGATCAGATATGTAAACCCCATCCACCCAGTCACATTTGCCTGTGATTACAGCATAGATACACTGAAGGACTCCAGTGTTTTCTATCTCATACTTCGATATACATTGTTTCAATAATATCTTTAAAAGTGTTGTGTATTGGAACACATCCAGGCAGGCAGCATGTGATATTATTGTAAGTATAATCTCTTATGGTATTACAGAAATGCCTCAGAGCCAGCTTATATCAGGATCTCAGCACACTAATTACTATAAAATGCATATGTTTGATTTTTTTCTCTGCATAAACATTCAGTTTTTGGCAGAAATGAAAATGCGAAAGACCAAAAACCTGAAATTGTTTACTTTCACCAACAAACAAAAAACAAAACCAAACCAAAAAACCCAAAAAACCCCCAAATTGGAAACCACGATTTCCTTCAAACAGCAATCACATTTCTGGGGGAAAAAAACCTTTTTCACCCAAAGCAGTTTTGACAACATTCATCAATTTTCTACTTATGCTTTATAGCAGTTACACAACTACTGCAGTTATCTATATTACAGAAAACTAGACAATTCAACTATGGAATTATTCACCAGTGTGGTTTATTTTATCATTGTTCCAAATCCCCACCATGAGTGCTGCCCTGCTCTTCTCCCATTATCACCTCCTAATAATTGGTCACTACTGGATAGTTTGACTTTATTTGCATTCCTCTTGAAGTCAGGTATTAACAAGAGTTTATTATATTGAGAGACAATCCATTCCCTAAGGAAAACAGCAGATGTAGCAGGAGATGAGTGTTCATGTTTACGTATTAGAGATGTCACAAACCCCACTATAAATCAAGATGTTCATGGGATGTCACCCAGGTTTTCTTGTGTCTGTTTAAAGGTGTATGAGGTCTTGCTGAAAAGCCAGGGTTATGTTGTATCCATTTATATTGCTTTTATCACTATATAAATTATGTTATGCTCTCTGTATATATCTTTATGATTTTGGACCTGGTTTAGTCAGAGGAACTGAGGAAAAGGGAGTAGGCAAAGCTGTTAAGTATTCTTGCCTCATCACTAGAGCCAAGAACATTACCACTCCTGAAACACAAGCAGAAGGAGCTATTGTTGGGATGGGAACCCAAGGTTTTGTCTGCTATAATGGGAAATTCAACACCTCAATAGTGAAGGCATCACAGAGTAATTGACCATTAGCTAAAGGAATTCCAGATGCCCTGGGAAAGGGAATTTAAAACTCTAGAACTCTTGTTTCAGAGATGATCCAGGGGCAGCAGCCCTGGGCTGGTGGACTGGCCCTAGGGACCCCTGCCAGCTGGGACTGCTCTGCCTAGGTTGCATGTTCAGTGCCTAAGTAAACTGTAGGGTGTATTGCTCTGCAGTTAATTGCTCCCAGGTACATGTTTGAATGGCAAGACCAGGAGCAATGAATTCAAGAACAATAAGTTCCAGTTTATTCAGGCGTCGTAATTACACATGCAGATACACCCATAGTGTACTTGAGATTAAAAAAATACAGAAGTATATATGAACTTTTTACTTTATCTAACTGTAAAATGTTTCACCATAGTTAGCTATTAGAACAAAATGTTTTCAGTTTTAAGATACTGAAGTCTAGCTTTGTTTCTGTAACTATTGAATCGTCTTTTACACACTTTGTATGGACTTATTCATATTACCATTAGTTATGAGCTAGGTATTAAACTCAACGCCAGATTCTCTACTGCCTTGTATGTTGTTCACCCAGCTATCCTAATAAATTTTGGGTATAAAATACCACTAAATAAGAATGTACAGTCATTTTAACTGGTGCAAAATAGACGCTAAATTTCACCAATATGCAAGACAGTAGATAGCTACAGAACCAAATATTCAGGATCAGCAGTTTGCTCTTATTCTGTTATTATTTCATAGAGGCATAAGGATAGAGACTGCCACATATTTGGCTTTAAAGTGGAATGCACTAACCAAAAACAATTTTGGTTTAATGTGGAAATGCTATGTTTCTATTTCAGAACAACATTCTGTTCACCTGTGGTATAGTAACAGGAATTAGAACTCAACAAGAATTTTTTGAAAAAAAAGGGTTCACTGAAAAAATTGCTTCATAAACTGTTTGACAGAAACTTATTACTGATAACAAGCTTCAAATGAACACACAGGTAGAAGAGCTTTCTAGGATCTTGGGCACCCAATGCAATTACAGTATGGACTGTCCCAAAGGTGGATTTGCCAGGACCCCAGGGTCCTTGACTTCAGGAGGAGACCCGCCAGTTTATCTAGGGTTTCCAAGTCCCATACTGCAGATATGGGAAGCTGGGAGATCAATCACCAAGTTCAACTGTGGCTATCAGTTTTCCAGGCTTGGAGAACTGAAAACCTAGACAACTTGAGAGCCACAGCTGTGCCAGGAGCCTTAAAACATGGTCTCCCACCAGCACAGTGTTAAACTAATAATAATAAAAAATAATAATAAAAATAAAATGGCATGTTCAGATTTTCCTTCTCTGGTACACTTAGGGTACACACAGATACCTGGGTAGGTTAGGGGGAGGCTATATTGCATTAAAATCACCACCTGATTTAGCTTAGTTTGCCCAGGTATGGACCTTACACTTTGATCCCTAATTAGGTTGATCTAAGTGTGAATTGTATGGAAGTTCAGGAAGCTAAAATACGTTTAAAACTGGCTGACCCACCTCCATGATAATCTAACTTAGATTGGTTCTAGAAAGGCTGACCTAACTGAACTTCTGTACAGTTTCCAGCACATCCCCAGTTCTGGGAAAGCTCAACTACTGGCCCCAGCCCTGGAGATGCACTTTTACTTCCTTTCTGACACCAAACTATTTTAACCCCTAGCCCTTTGCCCCACCCTCAGACATAGACAGCCCCAGAGTATCTCTTCCTCCCCTCTATGGCCCAGCTGCTGCCCACCCCCCAAGTCCATCAAATGTACCCATCCCTCAATCCACTACCAGAACTGGTTTTACAAGTTCTTGGCAATGCCAGAAGATGAGGAAATAAGTTGGGGTGGAGGGAGCTGTGGGCAGGCAGGATGGGGGGTTTGGTTGACCAGAGAGTAGTTGTTCATTGGGGGTGGGATGGGTCAGGGAGAGAGCTCCCCATCCCCTTCAGGCCCTTCCTCCACTGCCCAGATGTCACTATTCTTCCTGATCCTGCCAAACCCTCCTGGAGAACACCTGCCTCCCTGTGGACCCTGCTTACCCCCAAATCCCTGACCCCTCCAATGAACCTCAGTAGCCCCCCTGAATCCTTCCAATCCACCCACAGAATCCTCTTGCCCCTCTGATCCCCCTGGTTCCCCCTGTAAATCCCACTTGCCCCTTAAATCCTCCTGATCTCCACCCCAGAGCTTGCTTGCCTCCCCAAGTCCCCCACATCCCAACTTACCGTAGATTCCATAGCCATTTTTAACTCAATTGAACCTCCCCCTAATGTCCCCAAATGTCTCCACATACTGTTCTAAATGAATATGTCTTACACTATAACAGAAATATAATGGATTGTGTAGCAGGGCACTAGGGTGCCTGCTACTAGAAGTGCTAGGATAACCCTTCAGGTGCTGGTTGCTGAGGCAACCAAAGGGAGCTAATGGCTTACACCTGCCTAGCCAGCTGAAGAAAAGGGCAGGGCCTGGCTGCTATATAAAGCACAGGCAGGCAGCCAGAGGCAGTTCCCTACCAGCAGCTAAGGATGAAGGAGCTCTCTGCCAGAAGAGAGAAAAACCTGAATGCCAGAGCAGTATTGGTCACTGCGGTAGGAGAGAAAACCTGGTAGGCCCGAGCATAGTTATAGCTAGTGGCTTATGTTTAAGTTGTTGCCAACAGGCTGGTGTTTATGTTACTGTTTATGTTTGCTATTGTTACACCGGTGGTTTGGGTGAGGCTATAAGGGGATGGAGGAGGCCTCATAGGGGACTCACGGTAGTGTAAGGACCCCAGCCCCAGTGAGGGCACAGTGTTTGCAGTACACAGACCCTAGCTCCAGAGAGGGGCGGCTGAGAAACCCCAGGAGAGGGGGTAGTGGGGCGATGAGCCCTGTGAGAGGGTCGCATTGCAGAGAAGGCGCCAAAGAGAGAGAGGGCCAGGGAGGGCCCGAGCGCCAGAGGGGTGTAGGCCAAGACAGTGTTGTACATGCGTAGCCCACAAGGCTTGGGTACACAGAACACCTGAAGCAGGAGAACTGTGACCAAGCAGAAGAAAGGTAGCCTCCCTATAAAAAAAACTTGTATACAATCAAAGTCGTGGTGGGCGAGAATAGGAGGGTGCAAGTCAGAAGCTTGGCACAGTAAATGCGGCGATGGGAGAGCAAAGCGACCCTGACGTCGCTCCTGCCACAGATTGAATAATAAGATTTATAAGATTACTTATGGATTGAACAATCTAACTTTTGACCAGCTCAATAACAACATTTATTTAAAGGAGCTTCCTTGATTTTTTTTTCAATGAAGTTCATTGTAGCAGTATCAAATCATCATTGCTGTCCCAGGAGAAACTACAAGTTTACAGATGTTCAGAATTCTTTTCTCCCACAGAAAAAATGGCTGTTCTAGGAGAAAAATAACCTGGAACAACCTTGGGTTAAATTACTCCTGGGAGAGTTTCGCCAGAGAGAGAGAATGTATATACATATTCTGTTTTGAGAGAAGTCACAGCACTTTTCTCCCTGACAGTAAAACAGTGGGCGTGACTCTATTCAAGATGCTACATGTGCAGTAGAAATGTGTTGTAGACTACTGCACATTAGCACAATAGCACAGTTTTTGACATGATGTACTAAAATGCAGTAGAATTAGTCTACTGTGCCTTAGTGTCACTAAAAGACTGGGCTGCAGTGCTACTGAGCAGTAGTGCTGGTTACTGTGCATTGAGTTAGTACCTGTTACTGCAGGTACTAAAATTAATGTGCAGTAACAACAGCAATAAATGCATATGTGGGCACACCCAGCGTATCACCACTGGATTCTGCTTCTGTAGCTGAGCAGAAAGCACAACACACCCCTTAAAAAATCTCACATTGGATTTTGAGACTGGAGACAAAGACTGACCCTGAGCAGTCTGTGTCAGCCAATCAAGGCTGTCCAGTGCACTGCCACTGTGTGTGTCCAGGCCAGCTAAGTGAGTCTGCACAACATGCTGAGATGTGTGTAAATGGACCCCCCTGGCTGCACAGCATCAGCATTACAAGCTCCTTCTCTTAAAGGACTCAGGATTCAAAAGTTTGTTCAGGTATCACCAGATAAGATTTTCTATCAGGAAAACAAACCTGGGGCAATTTTCCCAGATTATTTGAATGCGTGTATGCAGCCTAACTGAGCAACATTTCAGATCTATCATGAGGAAGTATCTCTCAGACTACTAGGGAATATTTGTCTCCATCTTAGTTTGCCACTATACATTATTTTTTTTAACCCACCTGCAGTTTCCTTGGCTTAGTAAAAACTCTTTTGGCCAACACGCTCTGCCAAAACATAGAGTTCTTCCTCATCACTGACTCTACCACCTACTGTTCTGGCGTTAACTTCCTACACTCTCAAGCTCTCTCCTGAACAAGTTCCAAACTAGCCAATATCAGTGAGCAATCTCTGGAGCCACATGGATCCCAAATGACAACTTGTATTGCAGCTGTGGATAAGTACAGATGATGATACAAATTTTTGATAAGTGCCCTCTATCAAAACTTGAGGTTGATTTGACCACAATAAATGCTGCCAATGAAGCAGCTGTCAATTAGCCTGGAAAAGGAATATAGTCACTAGGCAGTTAATTGTTAAAATGGCCCTAAAGCAATCATAAATTATATTTGAATTCAGTTTAAAAACCATGTACATTAAAGGCCATTTTTAACTATGTCAGCACACTAAAAAAGCTAAAAACCTTCAGTTTTTATGTCTTTAAAGTCTCTGTAGCAGTTTATGGGGATTAGATTCACTAATTTCAATAATACTACTTGTGTAAGGCTTGAAGGATTAGCACTTTAACCCATTTGTTAAAGCTAAGGACCATCAATTTTAGGCTATGTGTAGAAAAACATTTCCTGAGGTATTGATACTAGAACCATCAATATTATATTATCTTCTGCTAATGATAATTTCACTTAAATAAGGCTGTTTTCAGCTATACTTGAAAGTGTGCCTCCCATACTAGTGTTCCTGTGACCTGTCTCCTCATAAATCAGAAGCAAGCTTGAAAGTGTGCCAAGCAGCTATGCTGCCCATCAAATATTTTGCCAGACTTAGAAAGGATTCAGATCTCTGAGAGGGAGAAGAAAAAAATATTCTCCTTTTCAAATTACCATCTCTAACTCTAACAGTCCCATGGGACTGTGCATTCCAGCTCCATTTTCTCATCTGACAGCCTACGAGTTCTGTCGCTACTAGTAATAACATGGCTAAGAATTAACCACCACTGAATTGTATTTTGGAAATATTGCCCTGAATCACAAAAATTGGGTCTGCCAAATCAAAATGTAACTTCATACAAAAGAAGGGCACAATTGTGACACCCACTTGATGATACCTGCTAACATCCTTACATCCTCTCTTTCACTAGAGTAACTGGGTCTTTTGGATCCTGTTCCTTATAGGCTGGGGGGGGAGGGGAGAAACCCTTGTATCTGAATATTCCCCTGCTACTGTAACCATACATTATGCATTTAGTTAAGAGTCAAGGCGGAACATAAATCTGAGGTTTGACCCAAAACTAAATGCCAGTATGCATCTAAAGTCTGTGTATGCTACTATTTCATTTATGACTGTTATTCCATGTATCCCTTACAAATCCCTGCTGATTTTTCGGAAAGCTTTATACTTTATCTGAAACATGGATCACAAATAAATTGCTTCCCTCTGCATGGGCATCTCAGAGAATGTTTCAGTTCCTTTCTATCATCTCAGAGTCCAAATTACCACTGTCAATTATAGATGAAAGGCAGGTGAGATCAAAGTCTTCCCCCACTCTTGCTACTGTTGCATCTGCTGCACCAACAGAAGAATCGCAAAAAACAGATTCCTCTGAGCAGAAATTGCCTGACTTATTTTGACTAAATCCCAGGACATTTTAACAAAAAGATCATCTTGGTAGTGTTGCACTATTGTACATCTGATAATGGAGTGCATTTAAAAGCTGCTTGTAAATGGCAAGGAAATTAGAAGCAGGTGAATAGGGCATTTTACAAAGAGTAACTTAATGATCCTCCTCAACATTTCACAGATATTTAACCTAGCACAGGAAACAGTGGTGAATCAGATCATTTCTGGGTGACAGAGTAGAAGGGGGGGGGGAAAGGTAATGAAATTACAGGGTCATATTTGAAACCATGAGATACAGACTGAAGGTTAAATCCTAATACCAATGAACTCACTTGGGGTTTTGTCATTTATTTCAGAGGGTCCTGGTATTACTCCCTGGTGGTTCATACTTGTTCATACTTTTGGTATCTTTTCAGAATTAAAAAAATAAACATTTGAGTAAAACTAAGACCACTTTTTTTAACATAGACCTCATATTTACTAAACAAGTTCCTGTGTCAGCAATCAGACACTAAAAACCATTTCTATTAATTAAAAAAAAATGAGAAATGCATATACTTAATATTAATTCAGAGCAACTGGAACATAAACTTTTGCTTAGAGAGTGTACTTGAACGTTCAATCACCTAGGCTGTTTCGGGCTGGCTATGTGCATTCCTTTACATACTATATAAATAAATAAATAAATAAATAAATATAAAACACCACTGGGGAAAAATTCCTGGACATAATAATAATCAGAAAAATATTGACCTGTGAGAGAGTTCCTGTGAGGAAGCATGGACATATGCTGCAGTTATCACTAAAATTAAGGTGTTAGTACTGAAAAATGAACATGAATACCTTGCCAACCTAATCATCACCAGAAGAAAACTTCCTATGACCCAAAGCACATGTAATGGATCCAGATCATGCCGGGACAAGAAATGTAAAATCTGCACTCTCCACTACTCCCACAATAACTACACCCTGTAACAGAACCATCACCATTCCTGGATCTTACACCTGCACCTCCAGAAATGGACCTTATTATCTTACAAAGCTGTCACTTCTATACCAAGAGCCATGTTAACCCCAAATTCACTTTAATAATTAGGCCTATTTTCAAAATTTTGATATGAATCTATTTATTTGGAGTGAAATGTATTATAGAAATGATATTAGAACAGCAATCTTGTACTGTAGCATGCAAAATCTTATAGGTGATAATCTTATATTATCTTATTAAAACCTTATATATCTTGTCCAGTGCACCAAATGCCCTGATGGAAAATATGTAGGAGAAACCAAACAACAAATATGTACTGGAATTAATGCACACTGGAAATCTATCAAAGACAAAAATACCCAATTACCTGTGGGTGTACACTTCTCACAAGACAAATACTCTGTCTCCAATCTCTCAGTTCTAATTCTCAAAAGAATTTTACAAAACACCTTTCATAGACAAGCGTATGAAATTCACTTCATAAATCTACTGGATACAAAAAATCATGGACTAAAATATAGACATTGGATTTATGGCACGTTACAGCCTGCCTGCCTGCCATCTGGTGACAGATAACCTCTCTACATTTTACCCAACTACATTCTAGCACCAGGTCAACATTCCTCCCTTGCCCCCCCCTCTGCCCCACAATACACCCACCTGTCTCTCACCTATTATCTCCCATGGCCTCTGATCCTTACTGCCATGCATTTGCATTTTCACAGACCTAAATTTTGCATATTGGCTTCTATTCCATCCAGAAGAACATAAAACACCATCCCATCAGACTCTCCTTATCCTTGAAGAAGGGTGGTTTTGTCCAAAAGCTTGCAAAGAACAATTTTTCCAGCTATTTAGTTGGTCTAATAAAATATATCACATTTACCCAAAAAATCTTGTCTGAACATGCATAGTAATTTGAGCTTGTCTGCTCTTCAATTGAGCAACTTTTGTATAAGGATGTCTACCGGGTAGTGAGTCTGATCCTCTAGGGATTTTGTCATTTAAGCATTATGATTTGGTTCCTGCCACCTGCTTGTTGATATCATGGTTTTTAGTGATTAATCTTTTGGGTGGTTAAGCTGTTAGGGAGGGGAGGCAACAGAAAAGAGAATTTCCACATAATGCTACATCCTTCTGTTATCAGTTGTATATTTATTCTGAGGATTTTAAAAATATAGAACTAAAGGTAGAGCTCATTTACAAAAGACTATAAGGGAAATAGTCCACTCTATTGCTGACATCTCAATTAGCACAGTATTAGTGCATGTAATGCATATCTGTCACTAAGTTGCAATTAATTCTGAATCATCATCAGTCATTCTGTCTTTTCTTAAAGGTAGTGGAAGCAGCAACAATAACTAAAGAGACATTTCAGGACCAGCTCTTTTGCATGCTACAGTACAAGATTGCTGTTCTAATATCATTTCTATAATACATTTCACTCCAAATAAATAGATTCATATCAAAATTTTGAAAATAGGCCTAATTATTAAAGTGAATTTGGGGTTAACATGGCTCTTGGTATAGAAGTGACAGCTCTGTAAGCAGCCCTTGCTTTTGCAAATGCTTTTAATCTTGTTTGTGGTAACCTAGAGAAGACAGAAGTTTTATGTAACTTCATTTCAAAGGCAAGGCATATCTGTTCTTTTTTCATAGATCTGTAAGGTATAATTGTACATCTGAAACCTTTTCAAGAAGAGTGTAATGTGCCTCAACACATGTTTATTAAAAATGTAGCTACTGAATTGAATTCTATACTCTAATTAGACTAGTTGAGAGAGTGAACGAAAGGGGGCTGAGTTTTGATCTCTCCAAAATCTAAAATAATTCCACTTCTTCCTCTGCAGTGACTGTAGATTTACACGCAGGCAAATGAAATCAAGAGTTTGGCTTTTACCGACTGACACTGTTCAAGAAGAACTGGAGAGAATAAAACCAGGTAATGGTGTTTCACAGCATCTCACTATAGTGGCCTGCTCTATTTTAGAACTTGAGAGGTAGTTAGCCATGTAAGGCTAAAGATTTGCACTTTATAGACTTTGGCTATAGTAATAATATGGTTACTTACACACACACACACACACACACACACACACACACACACACACTTACTTTGGTTAGTGTATAAGGTGCAAATCTACCCTTCCTTTCACTAGGAAGTTAAACCAAATAAATCATGTAGCCTCAAGACAATGAGCCCAAGTCCAAGCTCTGTTGTTAGTTCCATTTCTACAGGAGAGGAACCAAAAAAAAAACCAATTTATTTTAAGAACAGCACTTTAGAAGATGATGTGCCTTTACATGTCTAGCCCAGAAACCTAAAAGCTAGACAACTTTCCCTATGACAGGAACAACTGCCTTGTCAACTGAGGATGTAGTCCTGCTGCTTTCAGTTTCATCCCAGTGGAATGAATCTACTTCTTTGCAGTGAAACTTAAGTGTAAATAATATTAGGTGTTGGGGGAAAAACAGAGATTTGAGGAAAGGGAAGGGTGAGAATTAACATTCAGCCTCCCTAAGTATGACAACTTAATGGTGTTTAGCATTTTTAGAGCATTTTGCATTATAGTTTGCTTGCCATTTCTTTGACTTTGCTCCCATGCAACTCAGATGTCCAAAAATTCCACGTGATGACTGTTAGAATGATGGTAGGAATACACAGCACTACTCTTTAATAAGTAAACCTAAATACTAAAAGTGGTCATGGGCACACCTTGCATGTATATGGAAATGTTATGGTTATGGTGCTTGCTGGTTGTATGCTACATGGCTTTTTTTGATGTTTGGTATGTGCAACGTAGAAGCAAGTGCCTAGCAAAGTCTGATGTGGCATGGACAGACATGCAGGGTCTGGTTTTCTTGTCTGCTAATAAAATGCTCAGCTCCTTTGAAAGAAAGAGCTTTAATCAGTCAAATTATTTTGCCCCTTCCTATTTCTAAAGTCTCTATTTTATCTCCAGTATGAGACAAGGTTCTTTAGGTGAATCTGATATCTTTTGATCAACTTAAATAGTTGGAAAAGTTTTTCTTACCAAGCTTTCAGGTTTAAAAACCTTTTGTCAGGCTGACAGAGTGTTTTAAACCCAAAAGCTTGCTAAAAAAAAATCCAACTATTTAAGCTGGTCTAATAAAAGATATCAAATTCACCCAAATAATCTTGTCTGCCTACCTATGTTCTCAAACCAATGTGGCTACAACCTACATCTCCAATATGAGGCACTCATAAACTCATATTCTAATTACTGACTTTAATGGGGGTTACCTTTATCTAATGCATTCTAGAATTTGGCCACCTTCAGAAGGTATTGATAAACATTTTAAGAAGTCAAAAATAATAGTGAAATAAAATATTCAGGAGATCATGTTGGTTTATCAATACTCAACTTTTATTTTGGTTAAAGCAAAGGTATAGAAGTAAATTTTTTCCCCCCCTATTCATTATTAATCTGTGTTGGAAACTAAACAAGAGTCCTTAACTATAAGTACTTAATGTCCATAAATAGAGAAAAAGAATTGAACGGTGTACAATTCAATGTTTACAAGATTTCAGGTTTTTTCATGCATAAGTATTCAGAACAGTATCACAAATATCACTAAAATTGTTTTTTAATTTCTAAAATATTATATAATGTTGTGAAAGAATTCCAATTTTGGGGAACTTTAAAACTCTCAGAAGAAATACAACTTGTTCATTTCCTTACAAATATAGTGTCCTTATGTGGCTGAAGTATAACAAAATAAATAAATAAATAAAATAAAGACAGCAAGCTAATCAGAAATCTTTCTTTCAATTTTCACTAGTTAGCAGACCTGATTCTTTGATCTGTCTGGATGTGGCTAAGAAAAAGAGTGTAGGAAAGGCCTACCTTTCTATGGGAGATTTTTAAGCCAATTCAAGCTAAGCAACAACAAGAATGGGGGTCCATCTCCCACAGGATTTTTCTTCCTGGAAGGAGAGAGAGTATAGGAATTATTACCCTGTGCTTCTGAAATTCCCAGGCATAGATTTTTGTTTGAATATTTTCATGCTTTGAATCACTCCGCATTTTTTTCTGCACTATGGCAAATTCTAGAGAATGAAAAGGTTTTAAAAAAAAGCCAAACTTACACCATTGTCAGAATCCCTTAAAGACCAGTGGATAGGAGATGTGGTAAACTGAAGGTCAGCTCCCTGTCCTGCATCAGGAATATCAGGAACTCAATCATGGGTGGATCCAGGATTTCAGAGAGCAGGGTGTGGGACCAGCAACCTGCATTTCAGGGATGACTGAACCCTGGTCCACAGCACCGCTTCTGCTTTGCAGGCAGACTGCATTGCAGGATTGGCAGTAGTGACTTTTTTAAAGTCCTTCAAGCAGGTAAAACTCTTCTCTTTTCTCCCCTCCATGCTCAGTTGCATACTTCCTCCCTTCCCTTCTCATTTTCCCTCTCTGCCACCCACAACTGTCACTGTTCCCAGCAGAGTCAAAGGCAGGGAAGGTCCAGAGCCACATCTCTCCTGCTGCAGCCATGGCAGTGGAGGCTGTTGGTGGGTTTCATTCCCCCTCACCTGATCCCAGGCTGGCAGGGAATTCCTCAGGGGATCAGGCAGGGAGGGGGCCTGACCTGCCTCTACTGCCTCTGTACCTGACTGAACCTGGCTTCATGCAGAAACTAGTTGGATCAGGCAGGAGCAACTCTGGAGATCCTCCGCTGCTCCCATCTCTTCCCCCATCCTTGGGACAGCCAGAAAACAGTGGCAGAGGTGGGCAGAGGAGGAAAGAGGAGGGGAAGGGAAGAGAGGTGCTGCTGAGCACAGAGGGGAAGAGAGGGACACATTTTTATTTGCTCCAGGACTTAAAAAAAAGTACCTAGCTGCTTCTCCCATGGTATGGGCAACTGAAAAGTAGGGATGGGGGGTTCATCCATGTCACTTAACTCCCTCTGGATCTGACCCTGTATTCTATTCTTTTTTTCTCTTATATCCTAGCATAATACCCCAACTGTGCTGAACTAATGCTTGTTCCAGGGCAGAGAAGCCAAGCCCACCCTGCCCAGGAAAAGGGATGTCACTGCAAATGCATAAAACTTTGCACATGTCCAATGTCTTAGCCCCTCCTCCCCAGCAAAAATAAAAGCTGCCAGCTATGTCCTGGCGTACCCCTTTCTTATTCCCTCCTGCTGGAACTGTCACACCTAATGTAAATAATTAAATATGTTTTTACTGTAGGTCCTAATGATTAGGACATCTAGCTGACATGCAGAAGGCTAAGGTTCAATCCTCTTCTCTATTTCAGTCACCTATACTGCAGGTCAAGTGCTTTAACTGCTAAAGTTTTCTTTTTTCTGGGATTAGGCGGGGGTTTTACACTCTAACCAGAAATCCTATCCTTGTTAAAACTTGTACAGATGTTCTGACAGACAGCTTCAATTTTGATGAACTGACATTTATGATAAGCCCTTTCATCAGAAAGTTCCTGTCCATCTCAATTCCTAGCTAGCTGGATTTTCAGGGTTTTTTTTTTTTTTACATTGGCATATTGACATAAAAATAAGACTGCCACAGAATGGAAATCTAGCCCTAGCCTTTTATTTTTTACTTCTGCACCATATTTGTGAGGTGACCACAGCTTGTTTATTTTGTTTTAATAAGGGGTATCTTCTGTAATTATACTGCAATGATGGGGAATACTGCTGGTCTTAGTGGTTTCCAATGTACCTCCTTTCCTATCAATTGCTAGAGGAATATAAAAACAAATGAGAGAATGCTAGCATCTACTGATATTTGTCTTCCTCCAAACTACTCACTTGTTTTAATCTGTGTCTCTTTGCCTTCAGTAAGAAGAAAAAACAGTGCATTAATTCACATTTTAAAGGTTATCTTAAGAAACTTAAGAAAAAATTCTGGCAAATCTAAATGTAGGACCTCTGTTGGATTTCTGGTATGACATACCATTAACTACTGCTAAAACTTCATCCTGGAAAAAAAAATCTCAGCACTGTCTTACAAGCTAAACCATAATGTGAAGGCTGACATTTGCTCACTAGATTTCATTAGAAGAAACTTTAATTCAGCACATGGATTCCATCCCTTGTAGTGACCTAAATGTTTTATTTTCTGGTAATATTTTTGCAAAATGATCCCCTCTGCCTTGAAACACAGATTTGAATCTTCATGGTATTCTTTCACAAGTGTTACTGAAAAAAACATGTAATATTTCAGATGTTATATTTAAAAAGACAGTCACCATGAGTAAAATAGGTGCATTTTTGTTAATTAAGGGAGCCATATATTGGTCTTCAACCTCAGTCCATCTATGTGATGTTTTTCAGAGCTTTGTAGAACAGGTAGAAAGGTTCATGAACTTATCACATGGGAAATAATGCTCTGGTGTAAGGCTGTGAATCTGAAGTATATCTGTGCTTTAGTGAACTCTGGCTGACAAGTAGCCCTCAATGGTGTATTACCAACCAGTTAAAAACTTAGAGCAGCTTCAGAGCTGCTCTGACTTGTTCTCTAGACAGTCTTATGCCCACTCTGCATGTGCAGGTAAAGGTGTGATTGGATCTAATGTAGAATCCACACAATAACACCTCCTACCATGAGACATGTACATGGCAGGAGGTGCAAATGTGAGATCACCTGTTATATCCAATCTTGCCTTATTGCTGCTGTAGGAAGAACCTGATCCTGGGCTCCCTTTGCGTCAGCAAAAAGCAGACAGGATTTTTGCCACTGGGTCCCAGCCACAGGGTGCACATGTAGCTAGGATGGAGAACCCCCACGCCTGACAGGGGTTTTGGTCCCAGCCATGCTTGGTCACCTGGGGACCAAGAGCCACATCAGCTGTTGGACTCAGCCTGAACAGCTGTGGAGAGCTGCTGTGGTCTCCTCACCACAGGGGTGCATGAAGGGCCCAAGAGCTGGAGGATCACAATGGCTGGGAGATTTCAGCAGTGGCATTCTCCCAGCAGCAGATTCCCTACATGCACAAATTAAAGCTGGTTGGACCTTTTTAAGGAGTGATAGTTAATTTGCATGTTTAACCAGCCTAAATGTATTCCACAATTAACAAAGTAACTGTGCAATAGATACAATGTGTAGAAGGGGCCTTAGGAGCAAACCATAAAGATGATTATCAGGGATCCTGGTTTTCTCTGTTTAAAAATGACAAATTCTGACAAAAACCCACAAATTTTCTTATTAAAACCCTCAAAAACCATGTTATTCCTTGATTAAAATCAAACACCCCTATGCATATAGATATCCGCTGAACACAATGTTTTCTTGATATATTTACAATTTTAAAGCAATTTGGAAGCCTACCAGTGCCTCAATTACTATTATAAAATAAATTCTAAATACCTATAAATGTTGATGTTTGATTTTGGGTTTTTTATCATGGAAAATCAGAGCTACCCCTCCCCTGTTAGCTCAATAGGATGTGGGTTCAGCTGTGGCTGTCATTCCCTTCCCCCCCCCCAGCCACACTTTGTGGCACTTAGCAGCTCTGATATGCTGGTGCCCTGCCCATGCCATTGCCCCTCACTCCCAACCCACAGCCCCCCAGCCCCAGCTCTCCTGGTGCCCCTCACTGCACATGCACAGTCCCTCATCCCCCAGGCCTGATGGAGGAGGCCCCCAGCTGCCAGGGCAACAGGGCCAGGGACCCAGCTTTGCAGCCCCTTGCACTCTGCATCAGTGCCCACACCCCAGCTACTGCCCATGGGAGGTGACAGCTGCTGTGGCAGAGTGGAGCTGGGTGGGGAACCTCATTGCTGCCATCGGCAGCTCTATACTGCCATGGCAACGTCTACCCTGCCTGCCTGGCACCAGCAAGGAGCAGAACCCTGCACCGCCACCCCTGATGCTGCTGGGTGGGCAGGGGAAACTATACCATGGCTGAGCAGGGCTCATGACAGCAGCACCAAGTTTCCCTGCCTTGCTCTGCCTTGCCACATTGGCTCTCCCACACTGGGCCATGGAGGTCTTGGTGGGACAGTAGCAGGGCAGGGAGACTGAGCCCACAATGAGCATCCTGCCTCCAGCTTGTGCACAAATCTGGGGGCATGTACTCAGGCCCAGGCCCCTTATGGGAGTGCACACAGCGGCAGGGAGCCTTCCCCTGCTAGATGAGCTGTCCATGGCTCCATCCCTCTCCCTGCATGGGCCCTGTAGTCTTATATTCTGGCCCTGGGCCCCAAGCCCCATGTACTGCACAGCTGGGCAGCAGCCCTTAGCCTGCCTAACTCCCTCCTTCACCATGGGGGCTTCAATTCCATCACCCCTCCATGGTGCCAGATTTACCTGCAGGAGGTGCTCTCCAGGCTGTCTGGTGGCCACATATATGTGCATGTGAGCACTTGCACATGGCACTCCCTGCTGATCGCCCACCTCTCGCTCCCCCCAGACACTTACAGGCTGGAACTCTGCCAGCCTGCAAGGGGAAACCTATCATTTCCTGGATTTTTTCACATTTAATGGAGAAAATCTGGGTTTTTCTCCTTGAAATGAGAAACTCCCAGGTTTTCTCCTGAATATGAAAAAATCTGGGTTTTACTGCATTTTTCCATGGTGAACAGAAAACCCAAATCCCTGGTGATTATAAGCTTAGGGTGCCCCACATCCGCTGTGCTAAGTAGAGCTCTACCAAAAACAGAGCCTCAAACTTCCTAATTTATAAATATATTTCATTGCAAGTATTTTGTACTGCACTAACTATAGGCCTGATTCAAAGCCTATTGATGTTGTAAGAAAGGCTCCCATTGACTTCAGTGGGCTTTGGTCCAATGCCAGTCCTAGCTTAAACCATTATAATACTGACGTAGTCATATAACACGCTATTCTTAAACAAAAAAGTAACTAAACGTAACTGAAAAAGAAACAATGAAGTGATTTTTTTTTTAATTCTCATTTTTATTATTGCACATTGGCAGTATTTTCAGTGCATGGCAGTAAAATTATTGTTAGACTAACTTGTACAAAGAAAAAAAAAGAATCTACGATAGTTGAAATAACTAAATAACTAGAAAAGTTTGAATTTCCATACATTTGTAAACAAACAAATAACACTTTTATAGTCATGAAAATCTTGAGTCCAACAGAGAAACTGTAAATGCATAAAAACTGTGTGTTGAGAGTGGGAATTCTTTCTGGGTGACATTAACAATAACACTTGCACAAACTCTAGCACATTTTAAATATTTTTCTTTTTCCCTAGTTTACAATGCATGCAAAGTGCTGATATAGTTCATAGAGATGCTCATATAATACAACAGAAACAGGCTGAGCATTAAGTTTATCCCAACATATGGGATGTGAAAAAGAAAATCTCACCCTATGCATCCACCATCCCAGAATCAGATGAAAGAGTATGGTTTAAATTAACTGCAGAATGAGCAAGCCACTCCACTTCATTTGAAACAAGGTCTGATTCTTACCCATTTATTTGCCTTTTGGGCTTATGTGTCCATTCATGTTGCTGTTGCTTGTTAAGTTTATCTTGTTGCTTGATTTGAATGAGAGGAGACTGGTGATGACATTGTTACTGCCTTGTCTCCGGTGTCATTCTGCAGTGGTTAGTTAAAGCTGTTACAAAGAAGCTGCAGTCTGTTTACAGGAAGCATTCAGATACATTGCTTGCATATATATGTATATACACATTCACATATAATATTGGATGGGTGTACAGACCAGTATAGACAACTGTAGTTTTAAATACGTTTCAGACAATTCTTAAAACAGTAACGCTAATAAAGAAGGCACAAGACAAAGAAACTACAGTCTATTCAGGAATATATGAAGAGTCATATCAATTTAGGATCCTTTAAATATATCAGTGTAACATAGAGTGGTTGAAAGGACATTAATTTGTTAAATGCTTTTGTAGCAAGTCAGACTCCTGTTCAGTTCTCTGTTCTAGTTAATGCAGGTTGTTATATCATGCTCATTATAGTGGTATCCTTGAATCTTATGTTGTTATATTAAGCAACAAGCCCACAAGACAGACTTTTTGTTATGTTATTTATCTCTTGCTCTCTCTGAGGGAGGGGGAGCAATGTGAGTAGTGTTCCCCACCTCCCCTCCTTAGATTTTATGGACACTGTACTATATGCTTATATAAGCAAAAGGTATGGATAAAGACTTGTGCCTCACAGCTAGGAGAAGAGGTGTTGATGTTTTGCAATAATTCTTGTTTCCTAAAATGTAGAGGTCCATACATGATTAAAATAATGCTTCTCATCTTAATGGAAGACATTAGTTGGATGGGATGAGGGTGGGGTGTGGAGAGAAGAGATGTTGAATTGTGTGCAGGAAGTTATGATGATTTCATTGATTTGAAAAAATATAAATGAAACATGATCACACACACACACACACACACACACACACACACACATTTAGAACCAAGTGCAGCCATTTAAATGTTTGAAACAGGATAGTTACAGATGCTGTGCCACATTAAACAAAACCTAATCCTGACTGGGCTGGCTCCTATCCCAGGGTTCATAAACAGAAATGGAAGATCTGAGTTGGGTAGCAGAGCAAAGAGGGGAGGTGAAATGACAAAGTAATTCTAAATGCATTATTGGGGCATTAAGCAGATACGCCAATCCTTTCCTTTACATCATTTTGCTTCTGATATCTCAATTATGTTGTCTACTCTGGAAACAGAAATTAATCAACAGTTGTATTGATGGGAAAATGTCAATCCCCTTGTACATTCCTCTATTCTCTCACTGGTCCACAAAAGCCAATTCTAGCTGTTCCAAAGATCAATTTCATCACTTGTGGCTCCTCAAATCACTAATAACTCAGCAGAGATTTCACACTCTTTTCTCACTCTTCCCACAACTCCTACCTCTCTTTGACTTATTCTTGTAGGGTTAGTCTCAAGCTACCCTTTGGCTGTCTTATAGGTTAAATAGAATTCAGCCTTAATTGTACCTCTGTTCCTTTGCTATGGTGCAGAACAAGATTTGCCCTTGAAGTCCTTGTTCAGCAATTGGGAATTGAGTAAAGGAGAAGGGAAGGGAAATAGGAGCTGAAGAGCTATTCCTCCAGTTAAAATAAGTAGAATAGAGGCAACAATTACTTGTTTTCCTCTCCTCATTAGAGATATATCTTTCTTTTCCATATGGGCCTGCTTTTCATGAATGGAAGCTAAAGAGTTCAATGAGCACTTTTAATGATTGTGTTTGTATGAAAAACTTTATAACATGTCATTAAAGTATACATTCATATGTATAAGCCAGCTATTTGAAAACACAAGTAAGTTCAGTAGGTCATATGCACATGGAAATACCTAGTTTTACATGTGCATTTGCCAGTGTGAACTAGGTATGTTTGTATGCAAGGATGCTGATGGACATCCTGCTTTCCTTTTCAATATTCCTGTCCCTGGATACTGTTTTGAAGTACTTTTTTTGCAGGTGATATCTCTTATCATTTGGAAGGTTAGAAAAGGTGGCAAAGAATATCAACCAACAGCCAAAGTATCCTGATTTATGTTCAGTATAACCTTCAGGCATAAGTTTGTCTGTCTTCTTCAACAGGCACTCAGGAGAAGTTAGATACCCTGGAAACAGTTTTCTACCACAAATTTATTTTTATTCATGGAAGGATGAGCACACATGGTGCGGAAGTGCACACAGGTCAAGTCGATGAAATCCCAAAGGGGGATGTCATTCAGATTCTATACTATTTTGAAGAGCAAAGTAGTGGGGTAAGAAATCTAACTGTGCACAATAGTGAGGATAAGTCAGAACAGCTAGAGTTCCAAATAATAGCATGAGCAAAAACAGGAAGCTGAGCAAAGACAAAATTTATAAGTGCTTCTACACAAATATCATGAGCCAAAAAGATAAGATGGATGAACTAAAATGCCTGGTATTAAATATTGACTTTGACATAATGGACATCTTAGAGACATGGTGGGAGGACAATAATCAATGGAGTGCTTTTCTAACGGGTTACAACTTATATAGGAATGACAGAAGAGTGTTCAGGTAGAGGAGTGGTACTGTATATTAAAAAAAAAAAGTATAGACAGTAACAGCATAAAAATCTTAACTGAAGACAAAACTACCATGGAATACATGTGGGTAGAAATTCTGTACTTGAATAGAAAGAATATAGCACTAGGATTGTACTACCAACCTCCTGATCAGGCAGGTGAAAGTGATTATGAAATGCTCAGGGAGATTAGAGAAGCTGCTAAAATATGACAAGCAATAAATAATGGGAGACTTCAAATATCTTGGCATAGACTAGGCCAGAAGTTCCCAACCACTGGGCTGTGGCCTGGTACCTGGTCATGGCGAGTTGCATGTGGGGTCGTGGCATGATCCCCCTGCTTGGAGCTCCATCTGTCCTCCCAGGCAAGCTGCTTCCAGGGTCACAGCTGAGCTTCCAGGGTTAAGGCTGGGTGGTGCGGGAACCCTGGGAGGAAGGTAGCTGGCTTCACATGTCCCATCCTGTTCCTGCCAGGTCACATTATATAAAAAAAAAAAAAAAGGTTGGGAACCACTGGACTAGGTGAATACCTCGTCATGGTGCGATGTGGAAATAAAATGTCTGGATGTGATTAAATGACTGCTCTCTAGAACAACTCATCTTGGAACCCACAAGAGGAGAAGCAATTTAGACCTAATCCTGAGTAACACTCAGGACCTGGTTCATGAGTTATCTGTTGGAGAGACACTCTGACATAAAAATCAAAACAGTCACATTCAACATTCTAGTGGAAGGGACCATCCTAAAAAAGTCCACCACATCCATATACAGCTTTAGGAAGGGAAATTACACACAATGATAAAGTTAGTTAGAAATAAGTTTAAAGGAGCAGCCAAAAACGTTAAAAGCCTGCAAACATCTTTGAAGCTGTTTAAAAATACCATATTAGAAGTTCAGAATATGCGTATATCACAAATGAAAAAGGGAATCAAGCAGAACAATAAAACTCTTACACGGTTTAATAGCATTGGTAAGGAGACTACTGAAGGCAAAAATAAGCATCCTTCAAAAAATGGAAGTCATGCTCAAATGAGGAAAAGAGGAAAGCTTACAAACTGCCAGGTGAAAAGTAAAAGCAAAATAAGGCCGGAAAAGAATTTGGGGAGTGTTCAGCAACTTTTTTAAATACATGAGAAACAGAAAGACAACTAGAGAATTGGGGGGACCAATTTACTTCAGAAGTTACTGGAGAAATGCCCATGTCTTCCTAGTAGATGTGTCAAAAGAGCTGGACCACATTGAAATGACAACAGAGGAAGTTTTAGAACAAAACACTTAGCTAAATACCAATAAGTCCCCAGGAGCAGATGACATTCACTCAAGAGTTCTGAAGGAACTCAAAGGTGAAATTGCAGAACTGCTTGTGTAGTATGTAACCTATTGTTACAAATGGCCTTTGTGCCAGAGGACTGAAAGTGTGTCAACATAACACATATCTTTAAAAAGGATTTCAGAAGTGATCCTGAGACTTACAGACTCATGACTCTCATTTCTCTTAATGGCAAGTTGTAGAATCTATAATAAAGAATAAAATCAGCAGTCACATCAACAGATCTGCTGGGGAAGAGTCAACATGATTTTTGTAAGGAGAAATCCTATACCAAAAATATGCAAGGAGTCCTCTGAGGGTGCTAACAAGCATGTGGAGAAGGGGGATCCAGTTGACATAATATATTTGGACTTTCACAAAGCTTTTAACCAATCCCTCACCAAAGTCTCTTAAAAAACCTGCATTGCCAAAGATTGGAAGGAAGATTCTTTTATGGACTGAGAGCTAATTAAAAGATAGGAGGCAAAGGGTATGGCTGAATGGTCACCTTTTGGGATAAAGGGAAGTTAAAATTGAGGTCCTGCAGGGATCTATACTGGGCCCAGTTTTATTAAAAAAAATTGTCAATGACCTGAAAATGGGAGTGCACAATGTAATCTCCAAGTTTGCAGAGAATATCAAATTATTACAGGTAATCAAGTTACAAGCTGATGGAGAGGAGCTGAAGAAAGCTGTAAGTAACCTAAGTGGGTGGGCAAAAAAATGGAAGATGAACTTCACTGTCAAGAAGTGCAAGATAGTGCACCTGGGAAAAAGTAACCTCAACTACATGTGCACAATGCTGAGTTCTGAACTAACTGTTCCAACTCAGGAAAGAGATCTTGGAGTCATTGTAGACAGTTCTCTAAACATGTCAGTTTTATGTGCAGCAGTGATCGAAAAAGACATTTAAATTTTGGATATCATTAAGAAGGGAGTTGAAAATAAAATGGAGAAAGTCATTATGCTGTTATACAAATCCATGGTGTGCCTATATCCTGAATACTGTATGCAGTTCCTATGTCTCAAAAAGGATGTAGTAGAATTAAGAAATGTGCAGAGAAGGACAACCAAAATGACCTGTGTCATGGAACAGTTGTCATACCAGGAGAGACTAGAAAGACTAGGACACTTCAGTTTGGAAAGGAGGAGGCTAAGGGGGGATGTGATAGGGGTTTATAAAATAATGAAGAGTGTGAATTAAGTGAACAGCGAACAGTTTTTCACTAAGTCACAGAATACTAGAATTAGAGGGCACCTGCTGAAATTAGTAGGAAACAGGTTTAAAACTAACAAGGTACTTTTTAGGCAATGTGTAAACTTATAGCATTTGTTGCCACAAGAAGTGGTGGAGGCAGATAACATAGCAAGGTTCATAAAGGGACTGGAGAAATTATTGGATGATACATCTATTAATGTCTATTGAACAGAATGATCGGAGATGTTTCCTTTGGCAACTCTAATGCGTCAATAATGGTGGATGCCAGGGAAGGAATTGAATGATAGATCATTCTAGAGATATCTGATTCAATTATCTCCCTCTAGAGCATCCACATCTGACATTGTCAGAAAGAGGATACTGGGCTAGATGGACCACTGGCCTGACCCAGCATGGCACTTATATTTTTAATGCTATAGAGTTAAATTTCAGGCACTCCACCCATCTTTCTCTTATATTAACACACTTTACATTAATCAAAAAAACATTCACACCAATACTTAGCACCAAAAAAAATCTTCATTTGGTTTTTAATTTCTTTTAGTATAAAAATAAAATGAAACAATGGCCAAAACAAAAACAAAAAAAACCCCCAATCAAACAAAAAATCCTGTTATAGCAGAATATGACTCTGCATATCATGAAGGTGGTGGTGATGGAGATAATGGTACATTACAGTAAGTCCAGATCTGATTCTAAAGCAGAGAACTTTGATGTGCTACAATTAATAGAAATCAATTGAACTACAGTAATTGACACCATGGAAGGATCTGACCTTCCATTTCTCTTTACAAAATGAATTAACAATTAATACCACTTCTTGTTCCTTGATGATACCTTCTTCAGAAAATTGTTTTCTACCATCTGGGGCCTTTGTTCTTTTTAAGTGATTCAGTGATGTATTTGAATCAAAATTCCTTATAAGAAGAAATATTCACGCAGCATTCTCATTCTCATATCCAGCATTCCCCACATTTTTTTTAAATCAGATCTTCACTGCAATTAAACAGACAACTTCCATAATTACAATGTGATTTGTTTTCCCTCACTGAGAGTTAGCAACAGTGGCTAGTTGTAACTGAATAATCATTAAGAATAAACTTGGTTGAGTTTGAGAAGTGGGGGGAAGAGCAAAATGATTTTAAAATGTGTTCTTAAACACATGTATGAGGATTTTTGGGGTGGGGAGGGGGTTAAGTCTTAATTGAGTATTAAGTTTCTTATTTTTCTTGAATATTCAGTTGCTTGACTGATATTCTTTAAGATGATTTATGAATAATGTTAATACCACTAATTCTACCACATATATTCATTTGTTCCATCTTCCACTCAGGAAAGTGAAAAATACCATGTGAAATAGATGACCAATAATATAAAATGCATAATAAAAAAATACAAAGATTTTAGGGTGCAGACAAATGCAGCTTTGGGTAGATCCAAACTCTCAGACTGGCCATGACTTTTTATTTGATAATATGCTAATTTTATTGATACACAATGATAGCAGATAAGAATACAGAAAATAATTCTATAGCTACCAGTCCTAGAGCTGTCACAGGATCAAGGTCTACTTAAACTTGATTAGCTAGAACTCGGTTGCCAGGTTAGGGAAAGCTGAGGCAAAAGACTGAGTCAGAGTGGGTAAGGGTGACAGCCAGACAATGGTTAAGGGTTCTTTACAACATCCAGCCTGTTGGAACCCCTGACCATGAATGCTGTCATACTTTTCCCAGGATGACTGGTAGAGGTCCTCTCCAGAATTCTCATGAATGCTCCACGTAATTCCTTTGATTTTGCTCCATTTATGATGTGAAGACCTCCCATCCTGGTACCAGGGAATATATGGCCTGAGATGTCTATTAAACCTTTTACTCAGCACTCCAGGTAACATTCTGCTCAGCAATCAGCACATTATCCGATTGTCAAAATGGTTGTTTAGATCAGACAAAAGTGTCACGGTCAGACTCTTTGGGAGCAAAATATGTTCCTGGCAATTTTACCCCTTTTATACAATAGCTAATGCTTTTCTCATCCCAAATGGACATTCGAGATGGTTTGCTGCCATTGTAGCACTACCAGTGCCCCTTAGCCCTGCAAAGGGCTGGAGAAGTGTCAAGGGGCAGGCCCTTCCTGTACCAAAAGATTGCCTGGTTTCCACCAGAATGCCACCATTCTTCTCCTTGTTCCAGATCTTTGCACAAATTCCAGGAATTAATAAAGTTACATTATATTATTATTTCTATAGCTAATATATATATCTAGCATAAGCAAAGCAAAACCAGGTAGGGAAAAAGCAAAAAGATGACCATAAAAACAAATGGCCAATCTGGTCTTTTAGATCTTTGGCATGGCTGAACTCTGAGGCCCTGGAGGCAATACTTCACATTGCAACATTTTTTGTAGCTATTTTGTAGACATTTTATAACCTATTGTGAAAGGTAGAGGTAATGGGTTGGGGGAATCCACAGGTAACCAACCTGTGACCCAAACCCTCCATCTTTATACTTATTTCAGAGGAAGAAAGGAATAGCCAGCAGCTTCATGTCTGGGGTGTATGCCAGCTTGAGATGGGACCACACAACATGGGAAGAGGGACTGCTGGCTCAAGCACGGAGAGGAAAACCCTGCTCAGAGCTGGTGGTTGAGAGCTTGACATGGTGTCGGGGGCACACCTGGGAGTCCCCAGTTCAAATCTGGGAGAGGAGAGTTGGAGGCAGAGAGATGGGGCACTCCTGAGGGTCCCTGGTTTGAAGCCAGGGGAGGAGAGTGAGATGCCAAGGGGTGGGGCACACCTGGAAGTATCCTGCTCAGAGCCAGAGAGAGAAAGCAGGACACTGAGGGGTGGGACAAACTCCAAGAGCCCCAACCCAGAGTTGGTAAAAGTCTGAGAGACATCAAGATGTGATACATAACCAAAAATCTAGAGTTGGGAGCCAGAGGAGGAGAGCTGGAAGCAAAGTGGTGAAGCATGTCTGGAGAAGCCCAACTTAAAAAAATAGAGAGAGAACCAGACAGGGAGCCTGAAGCATGATAAGCCTAGGGATACCCTACTGAGAGCCAGACAGAGAAAGCTGCATGAATAAGGGTGTGGCAGACCTGTGCAGTCTCCACCCTGAACCACCGGGGGAGAGAGAAGGGATGGAACCAAAGTTTGAGCAGTTAACAGTCTTGCAATGGGGAAGAAAGAAACACAGTGAAACAGAGAAATATTAAGAGAAGAGAACAAAGAATTAAGAAGTTCTATTGAAGCCATAGAAAAGGCAAGGAACTGTTTATTCTTATTTTGTTTCATTTTCCTTGCACTCTAAGTTTTACCCTTAAGGGATTCTCAAGGTTAAGGTGGTGTAAGGAAGGGGTACAGGGGATGGTGGAGCCCCATAGTTATAAATAGCCATGATTATGGTACTGTGCCAGTGAGGGCACATTTCTTCTGTTTGTTTTCTTGTGGAACATCCTCCTGGAAATAATAAAATTCATTATTAAACATCAAAGTTGTGGCAGGCAAGATACTTTCATTTGGCAGGGGCTAAAAATGGGGAACATAGGATCCTTTTCCCCTATAAAGCAGAAGAGGAAGACATCATCATGTGAGGGCCATAAGCCCTATAGCAACTAAAGTCAACACCTATCAAGAAGTTTTGTTTTGTTAGACTGCTTTTTGTGCTCAGATCAGGTGAAAAGTATCACATCTGTCTGGACCCTAATATACATGGTAAACAGCTGCTGTCCAGCCAATACAGTGAACATAATTAATCAAAATTATTTGGCAAAAAAGAAAAGATATTGACAGAAAACTAACTTCATTTTTGAAGACTGTAATAGCTGTCAGATAGGGATTAAATATTAAATGAATATTGTTGTGGGAGATAATTTTTTTTTGCCTCAACAATTCAAGTTGGAGTCTTTCAATTTTCCAAAATAAATTAAATTTCTTTAGCTAAGTTACCTTTTTTTTTTACTCTTTCTTTAATCACTCCAATTTCTTCAAAATTGTCATTGCCAAGTATATAAATGTTTCACAATTGTTTAGGTAAAGTCTGTTTCTGATAATTGTTATATGTTGTTTTTTCGAGGTGGTTTATTTGTTAAGAATTGTCATTATTCCTTTTTATTCTTTAACTGACCAAATTGTAACCTTGGCTTGGTTTCAGCTAATCCATGTCATATTCAAGACTGGCTTATGTGGCTTTATTAACTATTTATTACTTAGTTAACTAATTATTAATTTTATTAACTTTATTTAACTTCTTATGCCTAGTTGCATATAAAACCTTCCAAACAAACATGATTGTTGAGCTGTCCTCTGACAGTAGCACTCTTTGCAAAGTACTATTTGAGACATCAAAACCAGATAGGCCAATAGCATTTCTAAAAACAATGGTTCTTTCAGCAAGTTCCGTAACTTTGACTTCAGCACTACCAATCCAGATGACTCGGAAGGAAAAGTTGCATAATTTAAATGTATATGTAAATGAGATTACATGAGATTTGTAAATATTTATTATTAGACATTGAGGATGGAATCCTATTTCATTTTACTGGCCAAATGGCACCTACCCTACTGCATAAGTGCCATTGTTGGTGTTTATACATAGTTTACACCTCTTCCACAAACAATTTAGATATGAAAGCAACCACCCAGCTGTACTCTGGGTAGGTATCCAGCTCCATCCACAAATACCTGGGTGAGCATTAAGTCCTGAAATTATAGCAAGGCAAAATCCTATGATTAGCAGGTATTAAGAAGGATATATTTCCCCTTTAGGGTATGTGCAAATGTTACACTTAGATTGACCAAGAAGGGGAAGGTCAATCTATGTGCTGAACTGTACAGTGCTTAAGGAGTTTAGATCAGGCAAGACATGGCTGCTCTGGTCTAACTTAGTTCACCTAAGGAGTTCTAACATGTTCTAACGTGTTCAAGTTCAGAGCACAGATCCAGGGCTGGGAATGCCCAGCTTTTCACTGCAGCCTGTGGGCTGTAATTTGCCAACCCCACATCTCACTTTGAGCAAGTTGTATTCATCCTTCTTACTCTTCCACCCATGGATAGACCCTCCTTCATGGCCCTGCCAGTCCCCATGATCCTGCCAACCCCCCTTGCTATGGACCTGCTAGGCCCTCCAAACCCACTCACTCTTTGCTTACCCAGATTTACTTAGACCAACTTTGGGGCATGGGTCCCAGGATCAGTGAATGTGTGCACAAGCAGGGACCAGTCCTTTGATCATAGAATCATAGAAACTAACATTGGAAGAGACCTCAGGGGGTCATCTAGTCCAACCCCCAGCTCAAAACAGGACCATCCTCAACTAGATTATCCTGTACAAAGCTTTGTCTAGCCAGGTTTTGAAAACATCCAAGGATGGAGCTTCCACCACCTCTCAGAGTAACCTGTTCCAGTGTTTTACTAACCTCCTAGTGAGAAAATTCTTCCTAATATCTAACCTAAACTTCCTTTGCTGCAACTTGAGATCATTGCTCCTTGTTCTGTTATCTGCCACCACTGAGAACAGTTTAGCTCCATCCTCTTTCAACACCACTTCAAGTACTTGAAGGCTGCTATTAAGTCCCTTCTCAGTCTTCTCTTCTCTAGAGTAACTAACCCCAGTTCCCTCAGTGTTTCCTCATAAGTCATGTCCCTCATCCCCATCACCATTTTTGTTGCCCTCCACCAGACTACCTCCAATTTGTCCACATCCTTTTTTTAGTGGGGGCCCAAAACTGAACACAGTACTCCAAATGTGGCCTCACCAGTGGTGAATAGAGGGGAATAATCACTTACCTTGACCTGCTGGCAATACACCTACCAATGGAGCCCAGTATACCATCAGGCTTCTTGGCAACAAGGACACACAGTTGGCTCATATTCAGCTTATTGTCCACTGTAAGCCCAAGATCCTTTTCTGCAGAGCTGATGCCCAGCCAGTCAGCCCCCAACCTGTACTGGTGCATGGGATTGTTCCATCCTAAGTGCAGGATTTTGCACTTGTCCTTGTTGAACCTCCTGAGATTCCTTTTGGCCCAATACTCCAGTTTGTCTAAGTCGCTCTGAATCCTAGCCCTATCCTCCAGCATATCTACTACTTCCCACAGCTTGGTATCATCTGCAAACTTGCTGAGAGTGCACTCTATGCCATTTTCCAAGTCATTGATGAAGACATTGAACAAAACCAGCTTCAGGACCAAACCCTCAGGCCCTCCACTTGATACCAGCTGCCAACTAGACATTGAGCCATAGATTACGACTCTCTGAGCCTGATGCTCCAGCCAGTTTTCTATCTATTTTTACAGTCCATTCATCCAGCCCATACTTATTTAGCTTGCCTGCAAGAATGTTGTGGGACACTGTATCAAAAGCCTTGCTAAAATCAAGGTATACCACTTCCAATGGTCACCCTACATCCACAGAGCCAGTCATCTCTTCATAGAAAGCAATTGGGTTGGTTAGGCATGACTTGTCCCTGGTGAATCCATGCTGACTATTCCTAATCACCTTTTTCTCCTGTAAGTGTTTAAAAATGGAGTCCTTGAGGAACTGCTTCATGATTTTTCTAGGGACTGTGGTGTATCTAACTGGCTGTAATTCCCTGGATCCTCCCTCTTCCCTTTCTTAAATATGGGCACTATGTTTGCCCTTTTCCAATCATCTGGGATATGTCCTGATCACCATGAGTTTTCAAGGATGATGGCCAATGCCTATGCAATCACATCAGCCAACTCCCTCAGCACCTTTGGGTACATCCCATCTGACCTCATGGACTTGTAAATGTCCAGCTTTTCTAAGTAATTCCTAACCTGTTCCTTCAACACTGATGGCTGCTCACCTCTTTGCCAAACTGTACTGCCTGGTGCAGTAGTCTGGGAGCTGACCTCACCTATGAAGATTGAGGCAAAAAAGGCATTAAGCACTTAAGTCTTTTCTGCATCCTCTGACACAAGTTTTCCTCCCCCATTCAGTAAGGGACCCACACTTTCCATGATCCTCCAGTTGCTACCAACATACTTGTCAAAACCCTTCTTGTCACCCTTCGCATCCCTTGCTAGCTACAGATCCAACTGTGCTTTGGCCTTCCCGACTTCATCCCTGCATGTCCATGCAATGTTCTTATAGTCTTCCCTAGCTATTTGTCCAAGTTTCCATTTCTTATAAACTTCCTTTTTTAAATTTAGTATACTGAAGATTTCCCTGCTAAGCCAAGCTGGCCTTCTGCTGTACTTGCTAATATTCCTGAATATCAGATTGATTTGTTCCTGTACTCTCAGTAAGGCTGCTTTGAAGTGCACCCAATTTCCCTGGACTCCTCTCCCCCTTCAGTCTGGCTTCCCAGGGAATCCTGCCCGTGAGTTCCTTAAGTGAGTTGAAGTATGCTTTTCTGAAGTCCAGGGTCCTTACTCTTCTGCTCTCCATCCTTTCTTTCCTCAGGATCCTGAACTCTATCATCTTGTGGTCACCGTTGCGCAAGTTGCCATCCACTATTATATTTCCTACCAATTCTTCCCTGTTTGTGAGCATCAGGATGAGAAGAACATGGGTCCTAGTTGGCCACTCCAGCATTTGCACTAGGAACTTGTCCCCAATCAGTGGTGATGCGTAGGGGGTATACAGGGGTGCACATGCACCCCCTGAGAGCACTGGTGCACCCCCTATCCATGCTCACTGCTTAGGCAATGGGTGGAGGGGGGCAGACGGGAGCACTGGTGACCTCCCTGCAAGCACTGGCTAGGCTGCAGCAATTGGCTGTCTCATGATTGGCCACAGGGTAACTCCCCCCCACTGGTGGGATTGGCCATGGGGGGACCCCCCAGTCACTGGGGGGCATGTGCCCCCCTGACTAAGGTGGCATCAGTTGCCCATGTCCCCAGTACTCTCCAAAAAACTTCCTAGATTGCTTGCACACCAGTATATTGGCCTCCTAGCAGATGTCAAGGTGATTGAGGTCTCTCATGATAACCAGAGCCTGTGACTGGGAAACTTCTGCTAGCTTGCATGATGATCACACAACTTAAAGTAAACCATATGAACATAGATCAGGTCCCACACATGTATTCATATGCCCTTACAGACTAGTTAAATCAGGGATGTACAACATAGCTTTGGTAAGCAGAGGGCTTATTTCATCAGATACTGTGAAGGGACTTCAAGAAGCTATTAGACACTGAAGATTTATAAAATACTGTAGAGAATAAGAACTCTATATACAACCATTGCTTTAGCAGCAAGGAAGAGACTGAATGGTCAGCTCTGGCAGATTCAGCCATTGGTGCTGTTACATGTAACTCCTCCAAATTTTTGCATATGAAGTATATGGAAGGCAGTGGTGGATGAACCCAGCCATTGTCATTTATGTCCTTTGTAGTTGGATATAAACCCACACAATACTGACATGCAAACCAATTATACTTATAACATCAGTGTCAGATATTGCCTAACTCTTCTGAGTGTCCTTTCTTGGTCTTTTCCCTTGCTGAAATAAGCAAGATAAATTAACTTCAAGGCCTATCACAAACACATTGGCATACTGAGGGGCCAACATCTCCAACCCCTTTCTCCACACCCTAAACCCACAATTTAAACACATTTACCATGATAGGGTGTCCCTTAATCTTTTTCCCATTTAATTTCTTGTTACTCTGTTTGATTATGTGAAGCTTGACTCCTTTGAACTGGAAAACCTGCCCACCTTTTTGCCTATGTCCCTGGCATGTGTCAAAAAGACAAGATCTCTGTGAAAATGTGGTTTCTTCCAGGGAAGCTCTCTTATTCCTTTCATAACCTGGCCTGGTATCTACTTGCTAGTACTTAACTTGTTTATCTCCTTTTCCAATGTAGTATTCATAATGGTCACATTATCAGGGATTTAACATTCATTCTTACTTTGTGTCTTCTGTGTCTGCATCTACCTTAAAGGCTCCTGAGAAGCTAAGCCCAACTTATCTTAAATACACAAAACTACACAAACTACAGTAGACTTTCAGAGTTCACTAAATGTTATGACAATATGGGTGCATTGACATGTGTATTTAAGTGTGACTAAATTTAATGTGCATTAAGCAATTTTTGGAAGATGTCTACATGTGCAAGGACTTGGCACAAAAAATAGCGCACTTGTCATTAAAGTTAGTGGCAAGTCTCTGCAACCCTGACAAGTGCCCCTAATGACTGGGCAGACCCGGCACTAAAGTTAGTGCTAGATTGCATCTACACTTGTGTTAATGCACTTTAGCTATTCACAACTAAATTTGATACCTGCATTTGCAGGTATCACATTTAGTCATGATTAGCCTAATTTCTCCATTTAATGTGCATTATGGGCATGCACACACAGGCACACACCCATAATGTGTTTTAAGTTAGTCTAATGTGCATTAACATGTCTTATGTAAATGTGCCCTATTTGTAACTAAAACTTCAATCTGGAGATTATGTATAATTTTGTTTGTCTATGTTGTATATGATAGACAAGCCAAGCCATATGAGGCAAGACAAGCCATATGAGGAGAAGCTGAGGGACTTGGGCCTCTTCAGCCTACAGAAGAGAAGACTGAGAAGGAACTTGGTAGTGGCTTACTGCCACATTGGGGGAGTACATCAGGAACTCAGTGAACAGCTCGGGCACCCCTAGGGAAGACCAAGAGCAATGGATACAAACTCCTAGAAGGCCACTTTGAGCTCAATTCCAGGAAAAACTGCTTCACAGTCAGGGTGTTCAGACTGTGGAGTAAACTCCCTCCAGTGGTGGTGTAGTCACCTACCCTGAAAAACCTTCAAAAGGAGACTGGACAGTCACCTCACTGGGGTCACTTTACCCCAGTTGTCATTTCCTGCCTAGTGCAAAGGGACTGGACCTGATGATCTACAGGGTCTCTTTCAGCCCCTAACAATCAAATAAAAATAATAAATCAATCAATCAAATAAATATATTTGTACGGTTAGGGCCTCCATCGTAGGCTCTCTGGAAGGTCTTGCTGGTTACCTCTCAGTCTTCTCTAAGAAGGGCAGTATAAAGTCACAACACATTGAAATTCTATCTCTATTAGATAAGTACTGCATTTTCTCAGTAGTAATGGAAATAATTAGTCAGTATATATCTAATGCCTCCATGTGTTAAGAGTATTTGGAACGTTTTACTTTCCAATTTCTACTGTTCATGACTTTCTTAATAACCAATCTAGACCCACATAGTCACGTCTGTATTCTGGTTCATGTATCTGCGGGGGATTTGCTACTCTGTGAGATGCTCCATTGAATTAGCAAAACTTGAGGAATGGGAGGTAAGTTTCAAATCACAAATAATACATGATTTTCACTCGACTCTCAAGGCTCAATACATTAATTTAAACTGAGGAAATCTTTATATTTTCAATCATACTGTTTCTTCAAGTTTAATATTAAATTTAGGTTTGCTTCGAAGTATTCAACATGTCAAATTTCCAGGGCCATTGTATTCTTTTATATAATCACATGTCACTCCCTACCATTCATTTAATAACCTTCTGTAAATAGGAAGTTATGAAGGAAGAAAACTTTTTTTTGTGGGGGGATGGGTTGCGGGTGGAAAAGCCACTATAGAAGCATAGGACAGTAGGGCTACAAGGGACATCTAGTGTAGCCCCCCCACTCAAAGCATGATGAACCCTACTTTATGGACCCCATTATAATGCACCCTATTTACTGAGAAAAAAAAGATTAATCGGAAAATACTCCTTGTAAAAGCAGACCATTAAAAAGGAATATAGTTATTATGTGGGGAAGCATCCTACACACGTGTTGCTTTAGTTGTTTGTTTATTCAGGAAGATGAATATATCAAAGTATTTTAGTGTTCCTTGCTGACCTTTGAGGAGAGCAATAATAAATTGGTACCATTCCAAACAGAAAGAAAATATGAATGGCATCTTTTGTATTAGGGCAAATGATAAAAATCACTTTACCAGCAATATTTTTATCAATTGCTCCCAAAACACTGTGTTAGTAAATCAGATCATAGAAGCTTTAATACATCATGGAAAATGTCTGGAGTCTAGACTTGCATACTTTTTATGATACATTAGAGACAAACACATACACTTCAAATACTATACAGGAATTAGCTCCACTGTTTCTTTTCAAACTAAAATATGTTTCCCCTCAGACAGTATAAAGGTGAACTTTAATTATCTGGAAAAGTAACACAGTGGGACATAGAGAAGCTGAAACACTTCTGGAATGTATTTAGCACATTTTTTATTATTATTCTGTAAGGCAGAGAACATTTCTAGGGCAGCTTGATCCTTATTAATTTGATTAATTTGATGTTCATTAATTGAGAGGGACTGGCTGAGAATCTAAAATCAATCTTGGTGATCATGAAACAAAAGAGTTCATGCTTGTAAGGAATTGAAGGACCAAAGACAGAAGAATAAGGACAACAGATATCAAATATAGGAGATTGTGATGCGCCAGTTGTGGGTGCTCTTGTGCTGAGCCACCCACCAGACTGTGCCTGACCACCTTCCAGGCTCTGAGTGCCTCCCTGGGGGCGCGTCACATCCCCATTCCTGAAGCACACCCTCCAGCCTGTCTGTAGCGCTGCCACCACCCAGGGTCTGGCCTGATCTTGGCACTGTACCCCCTGGGAAACACAGGCCTAATAGCCCTCAAGAGTACTCAGCCTGCTTCAAGAACTTGGGGTGCTTCCCTCAGAATGAAGCACAAATAGTGGTCTCCCTTAGTCAGCTGAACCAAAGAGACCTCAAGGCATAATCTAGCCCCTCTCCCAATAAGTCTCCCACACTAGGTACAAAGAGAACTTTATTGGTTACAAAGAGTAGGTTTGGAATAGGGTACAGGGTAGAGCAATATCAAAGAAATCCCATAGAACAAACAGGGTGGCTGGGTAGCCTTTGATCATGCATCTGAGTTACTGCAAGCTATATATCTAGTTAGATCTCAGGTAACTTACAAGTATCATCCAGAGGCAGTTGGAGATTCCCTCTGGAGGCAGGCAGTTCATTAATCATGAGTTTCAAGAGAGAAAGCAAGTTTCAGATGATCCAGCTCTTCTGTCTCTGAGTTTTCATCATGGCTACTGCCCCTCCTCCTGGGCAGTCCTTAACTTATATAGCCCTTATGGCCTCATTTATCTGGTCCAATGAAGGCCAGCACCTGTTGCCTGCCAGCCACCCAATTTGAAATGCATCACTGGTTGCCAGGTAGACTGGCAGGGTCTCTAGCTCCCTCCCAGTCAGGTTTTCACCACTTAGAACAATAGGGAGTATAAGCCCCTCACCCAGGTATGCGGTGCCAGTCACGTAGGCAGAGGGAGCAGGTTTCCCACCTCCCTCAGGAATGTATCCAACTCAGGTTACCTAAAGCGATAGGATGTCTGCCCTCTGCAGGGCCCACATTAACCAAATTGTCATAGAGAGAGTTTTTGGGGAGAGACAAAGGTGGCATTCTGCCACAGAGATTTCACCACTAAAGGAATTATTTTTCAGGATCTCCTGGGAAGATATTCCAAGAATGATCTGCATACACTTGATCCTGTCTCAATCGAAGGAAAGGACTAGATGATCTCTTGAGGTCTTGTTCAGCCCTATACTTCTATGATACTATTATATTCAGACATCACCTGAAAATAGGAATGTTGAACCTTTTTTTTACTCAAATCCTAGAAATTAATAGCCTGAAAAACCCACTTCTTGCTAAAAGGAACAGGACTTCATTATATCACTTCAGCACAAGTTAGTTAAAGGGAAGATTTGACATGCAGTAGCTCCTTAGGCTGATGCTCCTCTGGGATATCCTGCTGGCAGCATCAACCTAATGTGGTGGTCTCCTAAGAAATACTCCTATGGGACACATTGCATGTGAATATTAGAGAAGTTGGAAAAATGCACTGTTCAAAGTTAAATTAAGAATGGCCCTATTATTTGAGAGAGGGTTACTTTAAAAGCAGCCTGAATTTGATTTCAGATTGGGCATTTTGCCCTATGAACTTACTGCCTTTTCTTTGGAAATAAATATAGTTTTGATTAAACATAATTAACTGAGAAGGCATGCACTTTGTGCCAGTGCACTTAGCTGCATGTACCTGCTTTTTGCCTAGAATGCACAGCTGCCACAGAGTTTTTCCTTTTCTTTTGCCACTTGATATTGTTCCAGGTAGATAATTAGAAGCAGGAGGAGGCATATGACATAATGTTAACTAATCACCAATGCTGCCTTGGTGTTTACTAGATGTAAAAAAGAGCTTTGGAGATGAAAACCTTTTTTTGCAAAGTGAGCCTTCTATATAAGAGGACAAAGAAAGTCTTCTGGGAGAGTTCCTGTTCCCCTGAGCACTACCAAGAATAAATAGGAATAACAGCTACAAGCTGACTGACAGTAGGTTCAGGCTAGACATCAGGAAGCACTACTTCACAATCAGGTTGGCTAGGATCTGGAACCAACTTCAAAGTGAAGTAGTGCTCACTCCTACCCTGGTGGTCTTCAAAAGGAGGCTGGATAATCACCAAGCTGGGGTCCAAGCATTCTTTCCTGCCCATGGCAGGGGGTCAGACTTGATGATCTACTCAGGTCCCTTCCAACCCTACCAACTATGAGCTATGAACTTCCCCTTCACACCTGTATAACATAGCTGACTGTATTCGGGCATAGACAATTTAGGAATCTCAAAGAATCTATTTCTGGATAGGGATACATGTTTGGCAACATTTTATGCATAAACATTGGTTCCAGAAGGTTTATGCAATAGACATCACAGACCATACCTTAGAAATATCCTCCCTTTAACAATGATATTCAAATAATTTCTAAAACCACTATTCCTCCTCCAGCTACTACTGGAACATCAAAGATGTTAATAACACCCCAATATATTAGTGGTTCTCATGGAAATAGTTTCTTTAAGGAAAGATTTACAAATGTTTAACATAATTAAAATTAATTTTCAGATACCACAAAATCATGGATAAATTGAAATGAAACTTTTTTTTTCTGTTTAAAGATTTTATTCATAGTGAACCCTGCCATGCAAATCAAATGGGTTCACATAACTATCTTTTGAAAAGGTTAATTGACCCAATCTCCATTTTTAAAATGTGGAGCCCAAGAGGGTACACAATACTCTAAATAAGCCTAACCAGTGCTGAGTACAAAGGCACTATCACTTCCTGTATCTTGTACCTAATGCTTCCACTGATGCATCCCAAACCTTCATTTGCCTTTTGTGCAGCTACATCACACTAGAGACACATATTGAGTCTGTGATCTGCCAAGACCCCAAGATCCTACTCCAGTGTGCTGCCATCCAGCCAGGTGCCACCCAATTTATATTTGTATTTTTTATTTTTCGTCCTGAGGTATAACACCTTGCATTTGTCAGTATTGAACTTTGTCGTGTTAGGTCCAGCCCAGCTTTCCAATCTGTCAAGATCATTCTGAATTGTGTGCTCATCCGGTATGTGCTTGCAGTCCTTTCCAATTTCATGTCATTTCCAAACTTGCTCAAAAACCTATCTATGCTAGCATCCAGATCATTAACACATACATTGAACAGCACTGGACCCAGGACAGAACCCTGTGCAATTGCACTCAAAACATTGAGCCATTCTGACATGGATCCATTTATAATTACCACATTTACTCAAATACAAGAGAAGATTTTTCCCCAGTCAACATGGGTGGGGGAGTAGCAGGGTGGGAGGTGGGGCGAGAAGGAGCCCCCTCAGGAACCTCATTAAATATATTGCCTGTCATTAAACTGCTGCCAAAAGCAGCATGCACTCAATAATGGAAACTATCTTTGAAGTTGATTAAATGCAGCCAACATTAAATATGACTATAAAACATATTGCTCATATTGGGCAAACATATTGATGAGAACCTACCACAACAATAGGTTAGTACAGCACATCTGAATGAGATATATGGTAGTATCCATTGTGTGCAGCCCCTCTCAGCAATGACTGTTTTTAAATACATGGTTAGCCACTACATTGAATAGATTTCAACATCCTCTTCACTCCCACAGCTAAGCTGTGCCTTTCTTTCCCATTTCCAATGATTACTGTTTCTTCACCAGCCTTAGATGTCTGGCAAACATCACCAAATGGGACCCCAAACAACTCACCCAGAATCCCTCTGTTGCCTTCTTAGCTTGTTGCATATGATTAGTGTGGTCCTGGCCTCCATGAGGTGGACCCAGTTAGGCTGCCTTGTGCCTCATCTGCCTATAATTGTTTTAGTCATAAGTAGAGCTAATTAGCACATAGATTCTTTGCCGGGGGGGGGGGGGGGGAGGATCTGTGAAAGGTGGGCACTGCCAGGTGTCCTGGACCACCTATGGGAAATCTAAGGGTTGAAGGGTTGTTAGGTCTCCTCAGACAGCTAGGGCCTTTTGTGTGTTATCACTGTTGGGGTGGATTTTGGCGTCACGGATATACATAGTGCTACAGCCCACCCTCACATACCCTATAAATACACAGAGGCTCCAGTAAAGTTCAAAAGTATATTATAAACTCAAGATCACAAAAAAACCAAGATTAACAATAAGAAATCTATATAACATCAAGCATTAACTATATACACTGGTTAACTGCAATGCACCATAAACAAGGGGTGGGCAAATATGTGGTTCATTGGCCAGATGCAGCCCACCAGGCTATTCTATTTGGCCTGTGGGGCCCCCCAAAATTTTTTAAAAAATTATATTTATCTGTCCTAGCTGCCTGTCATGTGGTGCTCGATGGCTTGCCAAAACTCAGTAAGCGGCCCTCCACCTGAAATAAACAGACCTGCCAGGGGGCAGTGAAGGGCAGCTTCAGGGCCTTCACAGGCTCACTGAGCTGGAGTGATAGTCGGCCCTCAGTCTTTTCCATTAGAGGGTCTCAGACTGAAAGTGAGGAAAGGGTGATAATTACCAATCCAATGGTTGATCAAGGTCCTGATCCAATAAAACTTTTACAGGTAAGTATCCAATTATAGTCCAATCTGATAGGTCACCCCGCTCTCTCTCTCTCTGCTACAGTCACTGCTCATATGCCTCAGACACACAGGTATAGTCACCAACCAAGTAAGCTCGCACACCATTCAAACCTCAAGTACTCTCAAGCCTCCATATTCCATTCACACGCCAAATAACGCCTCAGGATTCCTTAAGTACCTACCAAAATCACACCAGGTGTCAGTCATTCTTCTCACCAATCATACTCATGTGCACACAGCACCCTACTATTGTGCTCTCAGCACTCAGGTGCAGCACACAACCTACTGCAGAGACTCCCCAGATTTAAGTCACTGACATCATCCAGGTGGAAAGTTCAGCTATTCTAGAACCTTCCCACCTCTAATTAGTGTGCACATGCTCAGGAGGAATCTCATGTTATGGACCACATCCAACATCTGGAGTACACACAGATACTGAGCAGTGCTGAGCTTTGGGGCCTCCATGGCTTGAAACACTATTGACTCTGCTGGGGTCCAATGAACTAATGGTAAATAATGTGCCTATTGGCTTTCGACTAATATCATGCATAATTTGTACTATATGTGAATAGGTATAACAATTCTGTTTACAAGTGTGTTTATGGTGTATCTGTGCTAAAACTTGCAACAGTTTCAAAGAAGGTAAAATGCATCAATTCTAGAAGACCTAAGTATAGGTGTACCTGTAATAATTTGCTTATATGCAAATTACTATATGTGGCCATGTCCAGACAAGTGCTGCTGTATGGTACGTGGTGTCACAGATCTATCTGCAGTGCCACATACTACACATGCAGACTGTGACTGCCGGGTCTCGAATAACCGATCATGTGCTACCTTGGCTCAGGCACAGAGAGGTGTTCTCCCTGCAGCCTCCCCGAAAATGCCACGCAAGTGTTCCCTCCGCGGGAAGCTTTGCCGTATCTTGCCTGCCATGACTTGAATGTTTCCTAGTAGTGGGGAAGTGGCTAGCCCGGGGTCATCCATGGCACGGGGTCCCTGTGGTCACTAGTGGGGCTCTGCCACCCCTACACCCCATCCTCACTCCACCTTGATGTGTTGTTCCAAGCTCACGACCCCGTACCTCTTCCTCTGCCATCATAGCCTCATGATTTAACGTCCTTCTTCAGATACCGACTTCCAGGTCCGACGGGCTTCCTCTGTCTTATGTTGTGTTCATCATCCTTGCTCGTTGGGGCTTGTGCTATCCTGGGAGAAACTTTGCCCTGCCCTCAAATCAATGGGCTGTCTAATGTAGTATACCTTGATGGAAGATATGTAGGAGAGACCAGACAACAACTGCGCACCAGAATGAACGCACACCGGAAATCCATCAAAGACAGAAACACCCAATTACCGGTGGGGGCACATTTCTCACAGGAGGGCCACTCTCTCTCCAATCTCTCAGTCCTGATCCTCAAGGGAAACTTACACAACACTTCCCAGAGACAAGCCTATGAGCTCCATTTCATCAACCTGCTGGATACTAGAGATCATGGACTAAACATAGACATTGGATTTTTGATACATTACAATCTGCCTGGCAACTGACTCCCCAGCCCAGCCCAGCCCAGCCCAGCCCAGCCCAGCCCAGCCCAGCCCCTGGCTTGTTTACTTTTCATTCCATCCAGGAAGAGCACACAGCAACTCCTGCAGCTTCCTTAGCCTGACGAAGGGTTTTTGAACCCAAAAGCTTGCTTAATAACTATTCTCTAACCATTTGGGTTGGTCTAATAAAAGATATCAAATTCACCCAAGGAACCTTGTCTGCCTTGGGCTGTCTAATGAATTTTGCACTGCCGCTCCCACTCCTTGACCCCTTTTCTCCTCCTCAATCCTTCACTTGGGGAAACTAAAATTTACTGTTCAAAAGAACAAAACAACTCCCTTCCCAGGCCTCTTGCCTCAGAGACCTTAGGTGTCAAGCTCTCTACAACTTGGCTAGGAGTGAACCCCTACCCAGACTTTCCTTTCTTTTTTCTCCTTCATCCCTTGACTCTACAGCCCTGGGCTACCTTGTTCCTCTGCTCCCTTCAGCATTCCTATTTGGAGCCTGCTCTGCTCCCCTGTAGGTGGCCGGATCTCCTTCTCACTCAGGAGGGACCCCGGAGTGCTGTGCCGTCTCTCTGGCTGCCTCCACTGTGGCTCACTCTCTGGGCAAGACTTCTCCTCCTCCCTCCGACCCATGTCACTCCCACCTGTGGAGGCAACTCCCATGTGTTGTCCATTGTTCTCCCCACTACTGGGACTTCTGCCGGCAGGCTGAGCTGCTTTCCTCTTGCCTCCGGTGCTAGTAGCTGGTTCCCAACCTTTGAAGGTGTGGCGGGCATCAGGATCCTCCTTTGGCTCCTCATTCACTGGTCTTTCTCCCTGGAGATTATCCCAGAAGGGACCAGGTATCCCCGCACTCCCCGAGTCCTTCCTCTCTCTCCCCTTCCCTTTTCCATCCATTTCTTGTAGTCCCATCGTTCAGGGCTCTCTCATGACATCACTGGCCGGCCTCAGCTGAATAAAGACACGGCTAATGAGCTGCGTGGGTTTTTCCTGTAGTGTCGCAGCTCCTGTTGAAGGTAAGTAGTTTTTCCTTATTTTTCTCTCCCTGTGTGTTTGTTTTTCTCTCCTGGGACACAGGCCTTTCCCATGCTGCTACCTTGTGGCATGAGGGTTTTTTGTTTTTTTTTTGATCCGTGGAAATCCAGGGGTCAAAAAACCTACACAGAAACAAAAGTGGGGCAGAACACAAGGGGACAGCACGCACCACCCAAAACCATAGACTAGCCAGTCAGAACCATGCTCTGGATGCCAGCCAGGTTTAAAGCTGCAGCAGTGATGCAGCTGCAGCTTCCCCAAACCCCAGAACCCCAGGTAAGGCTGCTGGGGATGGCAACTGTGCCCTCCCCTACTCCACTTAGGGTAACCTGCTGCATGCCAGAGGGTGCTTGGCATGGGCATTCCCTAAGGACAACTAGCAGCAACACAAAGTGTTCTGATGCTTCTTGTCCCTGGGGAAACAAACATCCATACTCATCCGGAGGCAGGCTGTATGTTTATTTAAAAATCAGTGCTATGTGTGGTATTAATGTGCAGCAATAACTCCAGCGTGTAATGTAAACTGCCTCATAGTTGTATAGATTCATACTTTATAGGGTCAGAAGGGACCTTGACAGATCATCAAGTCCGACCCCCTGCCATAGCAAGAAAGAGCACTGGGGTCAAACGACCCTGGCACTGTGTTCATCTAGCCTCCTCTTAAAGACCCCCAGGGTAGGAGCCAGAACCACTTCTCGTGGAAGTTGGTTCCAGCTCCTAGCCACCCTGACTGTGAAGTAGTGCCTCATCATGGTGCACCCTGGAAAATCCTAAATAATTTACAACTTAATGACACTAAACTTTCCTTTGTACCTCATAGCTAATGATCACAAAAACAAATGAACATCAACAGATATTTACAGAGCTTTCAGACCTAGGTTCATAGAAAATGTGGGTTGGAAGGGACCTCGGGTGGTCATCTAATCCAACCCCCTGGTCAAAGCAGGATCATCCCCAATGAGATGATCCAAGCCAAGGTTTGTCTAACCAGGTCTTAAAAACCTCAAAGAATGGAGCTTCCATGAACTCTCTGGGTAACCTGTTCCAGTGTTTTACTATGCCTCTAGTGAGAAAATTCTTCCTAATATCTAACCTAAACTTCCCTTGCTGCAACTTCAGACCATTGTTCCTTGTTCTGTCATCTTCCACCACTGAGAACAGTTTACCTCCATCCTCTTTCAATAGTCCCTTCAGGTATTCGAAGGCCGCTATTAAATCCCCTCTCAGTCTTGTCTTCTCTAGACTAAATAAACCCATTTCCCTCAGCCTCTCTCATACCCCAGCATCCTCACCATTTTCATTGCCTTCTGCTGGACTAATAACCCCAGTTCCCTCAGTCTTTCTTCATAAGTCATGTCCCTGAGCCCCATCACCATTTTTGTTGCCCTCCACCAGACTACCTCCAATTTGTCCATATCCTTTCTGTAGTGGGGGGCCCAAAATTGAACACAGTACTCCAAATGTGGCCTCGCCAGTGGTGAATAGAGGGGAATAATCACTTACCTTGACCTGCTGGCAATACACCTACCAATGGAGCCCAGTATGCCATCAGGCTTCTTGGCAATGAGGGCACACAATTGGCTCATATTCAGCTTATTGTCCATTGTAACCCCAAGGTCCTTTGCTTCAGAGCTGATGCCCAGCCATTCAGCCCCCAGCCTATACTGGTGCATGGGATTGTTCCACCCTAAGTGCAGGAATTTGCACTTGTCCTTGTCTAACCTCATGAGATTCCTTTTGGCCCAATCCTCCAATTTTTGGCTCAATCCTCCAATTTGTCTAAGTCATTCTGAATCCTAGCCCTTCTCTTCAGAGTATCTACTACTCCCCCCAGCCAGGTATTGTCTGCAAACTTGCTGAGGGTGCACTGTATGCCATTTTCCAGGTTGTTGATGAAGATATTGAACAAAACTGGCCCCAGGACTGTCTGCTGGGGCATTCCACTTGATACTGGTTGCCCATTAGACATTTTGGCATTGATTACTATGCTCTGAGTCCGATGCTTCAGCCAGTTTTCTATTCAGCTTACAGTTCATTCATCCAGCCCATATTTCCTTAGCTTGCCTGTGAGAATGTTGTGGTAGACTGTATCAAAAGCCTGGATAAAATCAAGGTATACCACATCTACTGGTCTACCCATATCCACAGATCCAGTCAGCCAGGTTGTTCAGGCATAACTTGCTCTTGATGAATCCATGCTGACTGTTCATAATCACCTTCTTTTCCTCCAAATGCTTAGAAATGGATTCCTTTAGGATCTGCTTCATGATTTTTCTAGGAACTGAGCTGAGCCTGACTGGTCTGCAGTTCCCTGGAACCTCCTATTCCCCTTTCTTAAATATAGACACTATGTTTTCCCCTTTCCTATCATCCAGGACCTCTCCTGATTGCCATGACTTTTCAAAGATAATTGCCAGAGACTGCAATTACATCAACCAGCTCCATTAGCACCCTTGGGTGCATCCCATCCAGCCCCATGGACTTTTTTATGTCCAGATTTTCTAAGTAGTCCCTAACATATTACTTCCTCCCCAAACTGTGCTGCCCAGTGCAGTAGTCTGGGAGTTGACCTTGCCTGTGAAGACTGATGAAAAAGGCATTGACTACTTCAACCTTTTCAGCATCCTCTGTCACAAGGTTGCCTCCCCCATTCAGTAAAGGGCCTACACTTTCCCTGATCTTCCTCTTGTTATCAATATTACATGGATTAGGCTCAAGCACTGAAGCTTCAGGACCCAAAACCCACACTACAATTTAAAACAATAGCCAGTTTTATCATTGTCCTGTCTAAAGCTCCAACTGACAAGCTTTTTTATAAGACTAGTGAAAATGTGTTTAAAGTTAAGGAAACATTCCATTGCATCATCCTCTTCCTTCTCCCAGCCTTTTACTGTACATGAGATGCAAAAGGTCCTTAGTGCCATAAAGGGAGGTAAAGCTTCAGGCATAGATTAAATAATCCCAGAATTCTTAAAATTCTATGGCCTAAAAACTATTCAATGCCTAGCAAAAAAAAATTTTACCAATATTTTGGAAACTGAAAACAACTAGTTTTTTTGAAGAGGACAAAAATAGCAAAAGTATAACCTGACAAGAATCCCAAGAAAGCTGAGAACTACTGTCCAATAGCTTTATTAAGTGTAGCTAACAACTTATTCAAAAGACTGATATATAGTAGTTTCTTTTTTCATGGTACCATGCCTATTAACTCCTTAAGTCTGTTGAAATTTGTCTTAAGATCTAAAATTCTATTTTTTCATGATGGCTTCCTCCCAAGTTTCCCATTACCTTCACATTCTCCATAATTATTCCATTTTGATCAGGACAAGATCCAAGATATATCATTCCATACTTGTATCCTCAACCTTCCAGAACAGAAAGCTGTCCTTCACAGAAGTCAGGAATTGTTTTGCCATTTTATTTTGACTGTATTATTCTTCCATCAGAAAGCTGAAGTCTTCTAATTTGTACTATCTTATAGCCTTTGGATAATTTTGTCACCTCCTTGAAGAGTGGATAATTTTGTCACCTCCACTCTTCTTTCTGTCTTGGTGGCCTATAATAAATCTCTATCATTATACAGGTGCTTTATCTTTTACCTTTTATCTTCACACAAATGCATTTTGCTCTGTTCTTTTCTTCTTCCTGAAACAAGGAACAGGTGTATGTGTTTTTATCATATGTTGAGACACCAAAACCTTTTCTCTCAGTCCTGCTCTTGCAAAACAGAGCAGCTAGTAAATGTTATTCATGTTATTACTCTAATCATTTTGCTTGAATGGTGTATTCTTTTTCATAGATTTCATAGAAATGAGGGCTGGAAGGCACCTCATAAGAGCATTGGGTCCGGCCCCCTGCCCAAGTGGCAGGAAGTCAGCTAGGGTCAAAGGATCCCAGCAAAATAAGCATCCAGATATTTCTTAAAAGTGTCCAGAGTAGGTGCTTAACTCACCTTTGGGGGGAGTGCATTCTAGGCCTTTGGGTCTTGGACAATAAAGACGTTTTTCCTTGTGCCCAGCCTAAAATGGTCTTGCAGGAGTTTGTGACTGTTGGACCTTGTTATTCCTTGAGGGTGTCCAGGTGAACAGGCATTCTACCAGATCCTGATGTGCACCCCTGATGTACGTATAGGCTGCCACCAAGTCATCCCTGAGCCTGTGTTTCTCCAGGCTGAAGAGTCCCATGGATCTCACCCTCTCTTCATAAGGCCTATTCTCTTGCCCTCTAATCATGCATGTGCTTCTCCTTTGGACTCTTTCAAGATTGTTCACATCCTTTCTGAATTCTGCAGCCCAGACTTGGTTGCAGTACTCCAGCTGTGGCCTCACCAATGCTGAGTACAGCAGGAGGATGATATCCTGGGTCTTACTTGAGAGGCATTGGTAGATGCAAGCCAGACTTTTGTTCACTTTGCCAGCTGGGGTATTGCATTTGTGGCTTATGTTCATTTTGTGGTCAGTCATGACTCCCAAGTGTCTTTCAGCCATGGTGCTAGTGAGTGTAGCACTGCCGACCCTATAAGTGTGATCCAGGTTTTTTTTTCCCACCCAGCACCTTGCATTTCTCCATTTTGAATGCCATCAGGTTTACATCCACCCACCTTGAAAGTCTATCGAGGTCAACCTGGATCACCAGCCTATCCTCAAGAGTGGATACTCTTCCCCAAAATTTGGTGTCATCAGTGAACTTAGCTAGTCTGCTTCTGACACCAGAGTCCAGATCGTTTATATAGATGTTAGAGTACAGGTCCAAGAATGGAGCCCTGAGGGACCCCACTGGTCACTGAGTGCCATGTTGACTCGGTTTCCTTGACTACCACACTCTGGATCTGATTTTGGAGCTAGTTCCCCAGCCATCAGAGTGTAGGGTAGTCGAGGCCACAGATGCCCAATTTTTCCATAAGGACATCATGAGACACTAGATCAAAGGCTTTTTAAAGTCCAAATATATGATATCAACCTCTTCCCTTTTGTCCAGGTGAAGTGTCACCTGGTCATAGAAGGAAATGAGATTGTTCAGGCAAGACCTACCCACAACAAACCTGAGCTGGCTATCCCTTGGAATGTTGCCTTCTGTTAGCCAGTTGAAAATGGTTTCTTTGATAATTTTTTCCAAGATCTTTCCAGGGATTGAAGTCAAACTGATCAGCCTGTAGTTTCCCAGACTTTCTTTCCTCCCTTTCTTGATTATAGGCATCACATTGGCCCTCTTCCAATCTTCATGTACTTTGCCCAAGCACCATGAGTTCTCAAATATCCTTGCCAGTGGCCACACTATGATGTCTTCCGGTTCCTTTAGCACTCTTGCATTCTATGTGGACCAGCTGATTTGTGGGTGTCCAGCTTCTCAAGGTGTTCCTTCACAAGATCTACACTAAGAGTGGGTATGTATTCACCCTCACTCTGGCTGTCTCACATCATGTTAGGCAGGGTGATTTCCTTTGGGCTGGTGAAAAACCTATGCAAAGTAATCATTAAGCAGATTAGCTTTTTCCTGGGTGTCAGCTGTCAGCTGCCCCATTTGGTTTAGTCGGGGTCCAATGTTGCCTTTGTTTTTCTTCCAACTCCCCATGAATCTGAAGGACTTTTTATTGTCCTTGATTTGTGTAGCCAGTTGGAGTTTGGTTACAGCCTTGGCTTTCCTAGTTAGTTCCCTACAGGTCTCCCTAACTTTTTTCTGGTTTTGTCTTTAGATTTTATACTGTTTGGGTGGAAGTACATAGGTTAGATTTTATTCTTATTGGGTAGCTAAGTGAAATACAGTACCTAAGTTGGAACTTAATTTGGCTTGAGTCAATAAAAAGGTATTAATTCAAAAGGCAGGTGGGTCCTACTCCTTCTAGCACTTAGGTTCCTAAATCCAGTAGGATTAGTATATGGTCTTATGTGTGTTTCTGAATAACAACAACAACAATGACTAACAATACATTTCTGGCACACAGTTCACTATCTAACACCACAAAAGAATATACAAGAGTATATTATATTTTAGGAGACTATGAAAATATGAAAAATAGAGGAAAGAAATAAGGTACTTTACAGCTTTACAGTCTATTAACACCATAGTACAACATGGCACATTTGAAGTAGAATTCACACACTTACTAAAGAAAGGAGAATTAGAATCTTGCATTAAATATTTACATTTTAAAATGGCCTTCAGAGTTTGATGGAATGTGATGGAAATTTCTTAAAAGAATGAATGAGTTAGATCAAAGTTATTTATGTGTGAATTTCCTTGCCATCACCTGAAAATGACCATTTGTAGGAAAACACCTATTAATAACATATAAAATGGTTAGAAATAAAGCCTAGCATCTGGTTTACAGCAGACTCTTAAATTTATGAAGATGCCTTCTCTTTCTCATTCTTTTCTCTTTAACTTATTGACATGAATGAAAGTAAGCTGAAGTAAGTGATTTTTTTCTTAACAAGATTTTAAATCATTCTCAGTGAGGAAACAGATATTTAGACATTAAAATGCATATTAACATCTGTGAATGGTCTATCAAACTAAGGTACCATTCCATAAATGGTAATTAATTAGACAATGTTCTTTTGTTCATACCTGCTTTATGCTTCTTTGACTTATACCTGAATTACCTCTTCAATAGTTTCCCTTCAATTATTTTTCATTAATAAGCTGTATAAGTAAATTGTACTCTAAAGCTTCTTAGTCCCTGCGTGGTGAGGGGTAGATGGGTGGTTTTTGTTTTTTGACCATCTTTTCTTTTTTGTGTGTGTTTGTTTTGTTTTTTTGATAGGTATCTGGCATCATGAGTTTTCACCTTTTTTGAAAGATTTTTTGTCTGGTCAATCATTTTTAGTTTAAATGAGCACAAATCTAAAATTTAACTAAAACTCCACATGCAATTGTTTGGAAGTTGTAAAGATTTAATTAAATTTTGTTTCTATTGTTTTTGGGTTGCATCACTCCAAATAATATGAAAGAGAAGAAAAAAGAAAAGAAAAGGCTATTGGATTATTATTCCATTCCTTAATCATCCTTATATTTATAAAGTTTTTTGTTGTTTTACTCCCCTAACCAACATCTCCCCAGACGTAATTTAAATCCATTGCTTGTCCTATTTCCAGTGAACACATGATCAGATTATAGTCTTTACTTTTTACAGTATTTCTAGATTGTTATTATGTCTTGTCTTTTTTCCCCTCTAGCCCACACAATTCTAGTTCTTTCAATCTTTACTCATAGGTAATATGTTCTAAACCTCTGATCATTTCTGTTGCTCTCCTCTTGACTCTCTCCAATCAGCCCACATCCTTCCCAAAGTGCAGTGGCCAAACTTGGACATAGTGTTCAGGGTGAGATCTTAACAGAACTGAATAGAATTTGTTTGTTTGTTTATAGTTTTAATTAGTTTTTAAATAACACCTGGGGCCAAGCCATGAAATTCAAATTTTAGATCTGAATGTTACACTTTCCAAAGCTCAGTAGTTTTCAGACTGAAGAATTCTGTTTGGCACAATGTAAGAAGAGTGGCTGTTTGCAAAATGTGGGATCCTTAACATTATGCCAAATGATATATAAAAAGACTCCAGTAAAGGCTGGGAGCCTTGCCATTAAATTCAATAGGATCAGCACATAATCCTCACATACTCTATTAATTCTTCTCAGAACATGACACCTGGGTATAAAAAGAGGTCAATATATTTTAGAGAAGGTAAAGAGTTATAGTGAACTATTTTTACGGTAGTATCTTCTAGTACCCAGGTCAAGTAGTTATGAATGCAAAACCTGGGGTACTTTGTTAGATGCCTAAACACATTAAGTCTGCTACAGAATCAGTTTTAGTTCACATTCTTTTTCCATATATTTAAATTATCACATTTATTTCCTATTGTTTCTTATCAGATGCCTTTGGAGGTATAAAGTAGATTTAGGCTATAACTTTTTCTTACTCTGTTTTGTGTGAAACTTGGTTTGTTATTGAAGCATCACAAAAACTGAGGACACTTATTCAGTTACAAAATATATTAAAATGTCTCTTCTGAAAAATAAATAAATAAATAAAGGAACTTTCCAGACTTTTTAAACAAGAAGGAATAATGAGTTTTCTATGCTGGATGTTAGCTGTATAACTTTGGTAATGTCTCCTTTCTATAATAAAATTAGAAACTATTTTCATTTATCCCTGTCTCCCCCTCTCTTTTTTATCTACCAGATTAAAAGATTTTATATTAAACTGGATGATATATGAAGTTTTGGGTGCATGATATCTTCTGTGAAAAAGAGTATTTCTTTAAAAAAAATAACATTCTATTTCTTTTTGAATCTGCTAACTTTTTACTGTTTTTTTTTTTTTTAATGTACCTTATGTACCCTGTACTATTGGATATAAAATGAGTGATTGTGAAAATTAATGAGGGTTTTCAATTCTTGAGTCTGTAAGTTCTATTATTTGATTGATGATTGATTTCTTTGTTAATGTCTGTCTTATAATTCTATATACCTTCCCAGTGGTATTTTTTTTTAAATACCAACATTAGTTGGTTTTCTACTGTTATTGGTTTTTCCATCTAATGTACTAGTATGGCGTTTTTCATGCTGATTTTACTTTGATGAGATCAATCCATGTTTGCTTTGTGTATTGCCTTTGGTAATGGAAAGCTTTTCAAATGTAATGTTTCAGAGAGCAACTATTACTGATAAAATGCTGCATTTTCATTGTTAACTGGCTATTCCAAGTTTTATATCAAACAACAAAATGGAAATTATCTGTAGGGATACATATTTTCAGATGCCTTTAAAATGAATGTCTGTATAACAAGCAAAAAGAAAAAAGAATCATATTATAGTTACACTGTATGTGGGGGAGTGGTAAAAAAAAATATTTCCTACTGGTAACTGCCATTAATGTTGCTAAATACATGGTTACTTGTTATTGCCTATTTCAGGGCCTGATGCTTTGAGGATCTGAACATCTTCAAATCTTATTGATTTCAGTGGGAGCTGGAGATACTCTGTTGGAAATTTTTCAATAGCATGTCCTTTTTTTTTTCTTCCCAAAAACCTGTTCTCAGAAAATGCCAGTAAACAAGTAGCTCTGGCCCCAAGCTTCCCTGCAAGTACCCATTTGGAAAATGTGTGGGTGTATTGTTACCTCATTGTTTCAAACTGTGTGCATTTGCGGGTGGAGGGGTGGGGGGAAGATTTTTTTTTTTCTTTCTTTCTTTTTTTGACAAGATGGTAGTTTGGGGGCTTTTGAGTTTGTGTTGTTCCTGTCCCCTTCAAATGTTAATGACTAGCCATAGGGAGAAACAATGAAGGTTGACTTGAGCCATAGGGTTGAATTTTTGACTGTACAGGGCAGTTCAGACTCCTCTGTAGATTAATGTGTTTTAGTTGTAGGAGGCGTGATAATTGTAAAAATATGCATAGTTATTTTCCTGAATGAACAAAGCAGTTGGTCTGCTTATCAGTTAGTTGACTGGCTTGTCATGGAGGATACTTGTGTAGAGTGTCCCATTCTGCCTTTCTCTACATCACCTGTTATTTTTTCTTAATAAGTACTCTAAGAAAAAACAGGCTGCCCCATGCCTAGAAACACTGTAAAATAGTGCATATAAATGTTTCAAGTGCAACTGGGTTTCAGGTCAGGTTTGACAAGGCCAGATTAACTTCACAGTAAATCTCCAGACAGAACTGGAGGTCAAGAGGTTATATAAGAATCCAGTTAATAGAAGCTGTTCAAAGTAGGGCTGATATTTAGTCAGTCAAAACTGAACCATCCAGTTTGCTTATACGGATATGTGTAGTCTCCTTCAAGTGTTTTCAGTGTCCCAGTTCTACTGCACAGAAAGACTACGCATAATTGTTCTCTCTCTGTTGTATGTTTTTGTTTTTATTTTATTTTTTTCTGTTCAATCTCTGTTATATAGATTATGAAATTGCCTTGTGGTGCATGTTTTGCAAGCTCCAGCCTACACTTTATTGAAAATCTTGATATAATGATGATGTGAAAGTGCCATTATTCATGAGCATAAAATGTGAGTCATTCTAGAAGTGTAGAAGTATACTTGCTTCACTGCAGCAAGTATAACAACATTTGTCTGTTTAATTGACCATAAAAATTGTGCATGGATTTCAGTGGATATTTTTACTTTTAAGCTCTGTTTTGTCTCTATTCATTCGTCATTTTTACTGGGGGTGAAATCAGTCCTTCCAAGAGGTAATCTCATAAAGTACATTTAGGGCTGTGTGAAACAGCACCGTTTCATTTCGACTTCCATTTCACTTCAGCCTGGTCCACCACTTTAAATAATAACAGGTAAAATAATAACGTAGTGAGGAGCAGCACAGTAGCACCAGCAGCATCTCAGGCAGCCAAACTGTGACAGTACCTTTCTTTCCTCTCCTGAAGGAGATTCTTCTCTAATGTGTGTGTTAAGCTGCATCCTCGTTGTGTCTTTCCCCACTCTTCCCCTCTCTCTCTTTACTTTATTTCCCTGCAGGAAAGCCCAGGTTCAGCTTTGAAACTTGAAACATTTCAAAACTTTTGAAACATTTCGGCTGCCCTCCTTTTATTTTGAGGCTGTTTTGAATCCCTTCTTTTCATTTCAATTTCACTGTTTTGAGTTCAAAACGAGCTAAAACAGCATCGAAATGAAACAGCCAGCAAAATTTTGCATGACCCTAACATTTACCTCTTTGAGCAAACCACTCCCAGTTATACTAATGCACCTTTGCCTTTGCCTGTCATTCCAGCTGTGGATTAAAGTGTGAATAGGTTTAGTAGTTTGACTAAATGCTTTGCATGAATTTATCGTCAATGGCTTCAGGCAGTATGGTATTGTATATACAAGGTTAACATTCATCATTCCTGAGTGCTTATTGATTGTCCCAATTAAATATGGAGATAACAGCTTTTAATGGCAGACTCCAACTATCCAACAAACTTTATAGTTACATCCAGACAAACATGAACCCATCTGTGGTGCTGCACACTGCACATGCTGCACGTGCAGGCATTCCCTGTGCTGCTAATTTGCAGTGTAGGGGTGTGGGTTTGACACTGGGAGATCCACACCTTAAAAAAGCAGTGCAGTGTATGTGGCAGCAGCAGGTGCCACTGGAAACCGAACTCTGGCAGCCAGAGCCATACTCCAGCTGCCAGCCAGGCTCTGTGCTGCTGGATTGCCATGGGTGCAGTCCCCAGAAGCCCTTAGCACCCCAGGTAAGGCAGCAGCAACACATACTGCTGCTCTTTGTCTCTGCGGAAATGCATGTTCCTGCTTATGGGGATGTGTCCTAGATCTCCAACTGCAAAGTGAATGGGTGACCTTCAGCAGAAAATTCTTCATGATAATGTATATATATGTTTCTGTATTTTTTTAATTCTGGAAGTATCTGTGTACTATTCTTTTTTGGTTTTTTTTTTGTTTTTTTTTTCCTGTTCAATGTGCTGATTGCTTCAATCCATTTAGGGTCACCCAAACCTACTTGTGTACTGTGTAGAGAGCTTAGGGTGTAGTTGCATGTTCACTTGAAACAGTTGCAAATCACTGGAATGTTGTGAGATACTAAAATCAGTATGTGTCATGTGTTAGCACTTGCTAGTACTGATACAATCTAAAAATAATCCTTAACTCAAAGAGAACAACTTTATAATGCTACAGTGGTGCTTAACACATACTACACTCCTTCAATGTGCCTTTGCTCTCATTTTAACTACACTTATTATTAAATTGAATGTGTGACACCACCCTTAGTTTCTTACTGAATGTTATAGATTCCACTCAGGGACTTAAGATGCCTTTAAAGTGATAAGATTTAGTCAGAATGCTGCTAGTGGAACACTTGGTGTGATTGTTTATTTTTCATACAACTCATGATACACTGATTAAAAATAAAAAAAAAGATTCCTTATGTGCTGATTAATTTTCTAGTTAGACTGGTGAACTTCTTTAAAAGAGCCATAAATAGAGTTGAAATATATTACAACAGAATGACCATGTCCAGACGAGCGTGGAAGTTTGTTACCCTGGGACAACTAGCAGTGGGACACCTTGTACTGCCTGTAGTTGTCCCCAGGGAATGCCTGTGCCATCCTCCCTTTGGCACATGGCACGTTAACCTCAGGTTGGGTAGGGGAAGCTGGGGCCAGCACTGGGCTGACCCCTACAGCCTTCTCTGGGGTCCTGGAGTCCTTCTGGGGCTGCAGCAGAGGTGATCCTGATGCTCCTAGCCTAGCTGGCAGCCACAGCATGGCTCTACCTATCCAGGCTCCAGTTTTGAGTGGCACACGCTGCCCGTGTGCGCTTTTCTGTTTTGTTTTTGCAGAGGTTTTGTTGACGTCTGGATATACAGGAGTCAAAAGACCAAAAAACAAACAAACCCTTTGCTGCTCCTTTGCAGCATGGAGAACAGCTGAACATGTGGTATGTGATGCTGCAGATGTGCCTGTGGTGCCACGTACCACATGGCCGCACTCATCTGGACATGGCCAATATGTCCATTTGTGCCATTAACAGGATTGGGGAATAACATTATTTCTAAATATTCAAGAATGTGTTAGTTTGCGCTGGAATATGGATGTTGGTGCAATAGCTCTAACTTTATTTTAAAATTAGAGATTTTAAAGCATTCACAAACTATTCAATATCTTACGTTCAACAAAAGCATTCAATATAATGTGCTCTGGATTTGAAAACAGTACATTCTAAAATAAATAAAATCTATATATAAAGCCTCACAAATGTTGAATTAGTAATATTGAATTTAATTCACTGGAAGTTTTGCTCTATTTAAGAATGTAAAAGATGAGGTGGACTTACTGTAGAAGGGCAAATCTTGTAGACTGTTAGCATTGACAATTCGTTAAATAAAATGTAATATGATTCCATCAAGAAGGCATTGGAAAACAAGCAGACTGACCTTTGAAAATTAAGCTATATTTCATAGAAGGAAAAATATAATAAAATAGAGCCTATTTGCCTGGCTAAGTTGAGTCTGGTGCAGGACCAGAAAAGTTTGGTGTGAGAAAGCATGGAAAAAAAGTCACTTTTTAAAGGTCCTGATCCTGAGGATGCTTGGAACCATGACTGCGCAACAGCCATAGTACCAACTTCAACATATGTCTAAAAATGTCTTTACATTGGTCTATCAACCCAGCACTTCCTCTATATGCTGAAATACTCTAAACAGATCCTACATTTCCTCTTTCCAATGTTCTCCTAGGCACTTTATGTATTGCAGCTTTGTTGTTACGACAAAGTCAAATTATTGTGGGGCTGGGGAATTCATTGTTGCAGCTGAACATCAGAGGAATGGAGAAAATCTGGATGGTTTGTTGGTGGGGTAGAGATGTAAGGCATATTTTAGCAGAATTGAATATAGTTTGGGGTTTTTTTTGGAAACTGGACTGATATATGTGCTGCAATTCCTTTTTAAAAATCTGCTTATCCCATAAATTAGTTTCCATTTTGTAAAGAACTCCACTTCCTCCCTTGTTTAATTGTCCATAGACACATTCTTACTTGTGGGTGTATCTCTCAACCCATGTTTCAACAGGACTCCAGTAGCACTATCTCCACAGTGAATTTTAGTTCTGTATTTCCTCATTCCTCACCATTGAGATGGTAAAGGGTAGTGCACACATCCTCCCCCTCATTTCCTCTGAGCCACCTGCTTAGAGCTGGAGAACTCCTTCAGTGTTCCTGGTAGCCTTCCAGCATCAGAAATTCTACAGTGTTCTCTCTTTTTGACAGCTTCCTTCCTAAAGAATTTGTCATCAAACCGGAAAAAGTGGTGCAGGTAATTTTTTCTTACCTTTTTCACAGTACCCTATGCCCCTTTGACTTTGACTTAGTGCTGACTGGTATTTCCTCCTTATCCCTGCTACAAGTACATAAATGCCAAAAGGCAAATGCTCCTTACCTATTCATGATTAGGAAAAGTAATCACTGGGCATGTCTACACAGTCATTAATAAGCAGTAGTTATTGTGCATTTAAGTTACTCCTTGTATACCCAAGTACTAAATAAATATACAGGAACCGGAGTTACTGAGCAGCAGCACCAGTGAATGCCTTTTTAGTGCTGCTACTGTGCAGTAGCCTAATAATACTGCACAGTAGTGTATTAGCACTGTTTGTGCTGTGACACACTACTGCACGGTATTATTAGGCTACTACTCAGTTAGCATCTTGTATATAGCCACTCACTGAGAATTAGCATCTGACATGAATGTGTTTACTTATCTAACTGGTCCTCCAAGATATCACCTGACTATTCAGACCTTTGGGAGACAGACATTTTCCATTGTGAGGAAATGAATTGAGAAACTCAATTATAAGGATAATAACTAATTTAATTAGTTATCCTCATGTCTGAAAGTGCACACATGTTTCCCTGGTTTTAATTAGATCAGGAAAGACTTATAGTCTAGTAAACATATACTTTTGAGGGAGCAGGAAGTTATGTGCACAATCTGTGCTCCCCAGGAATCTTGTAGGGAGGTAGAATCTGGTATGTAAATAACCAGATATAAAACAATACTTAAGGCTTGCCAAGCGACAAAGTATTTGTCTAAAGGCCTTACTACACGGTAGTTTTGGAAACATCCTGTTGCTCTGAACCCCTGGATTGCCTGCACATTAACATCTGAAACTGGTTTTAAGCACTTATAGATTCAAAGCTTCATAGATGTTAGGGTCGGAAGGGACCTCAATAGATTATCGAGTCCGACCCCCTGCATAAGCAGGAAAGAGTGCTGGGTCTAGATGACCCCAGCTAGATGCTTATCTAACCTCCTCTTGAAGACCCCCAGGGTAGGGGAGAGCACCACCTCCCTTGGGAGCCCGTTCCAGACCTTGGCCACTCGAACTGTGAAGAAGTTCTTCCTAATGTCCAATCTAAATCTGCTCTCTGCTAGCTTGTGGCCATTATTTCTTGTAACCCCCGGGGGCGCCTTGGTGAATAAATACTCACCAATTCCCTTCTGTGCCCAGGAAAAGGTCCAGGTTCTCTAGTCTCTCCTCGTAGGTCTTGGTCTGCAGGCCCTTAACCATATGAGTGGCCCTTCTTTGGACTCTCTCCAGGTTATCCACATCCCTCTTGAAGTGCGGCGCCCAGAATTGCACGCAGTACTCCAACTGCGGTCTGACCGGCGCCCGATAGAGGGGAAGTATCACCTCCTTGGACCTATTCGTCATGCATCTGCTGATGCATGATAAAGTGCCATTGGCTTTTCTGATGGCTTCGTCACACTGCCGACTCATGTTCATCTTGGAGTCCACTAGGACTCCAAGATCCCTTTCCACTTCCGTGCCACCCAGCAGGTCATTCCCTAGGCAGTAGGTATGCTGGACATTCTTCCTTCCTAGGTGCAGCACTTTGCATTTCTCCTTGTTGAACTGCATTCTGTTGTTTTCTGCCCACTTGTCCAACCTGTCCAGATCTGCTTCCAGCTGTTCCCTGCCCTCCAGCATGTCCACATCTCCCCATAGCTTTGTGTCATCTGCAAACTTGGACAGAGTACATTTTACTCCCTTGTCCAAGTCACTGATGAAGACATTAAAGAGTATCGGTCCAAGGACCGAACCCTGCGGGACTCCACTGCCCACACCCTTCCAGGTCAAAACCGACCCATCCACCACGACTCTCTGGGTGCAACCTTCCAGCCAATTTGCCACCCACCGGACTGAGTAGTCATCCAAGTCACAGCCTCTTAACTTGTTCACCAGTATGGGGTGAACTTGTTATGCAGCTCAAAGTTATGACTCTCCAAGGATCATTGGCAATGAGTAGGAGGTGTACATGGGTGCACGTGCACCCCCTGAGATTGGCTGTGCACCCCCTGGAAGCACCAGTCATGAAACCAGAAGTGTCAGTGGAAGTGCACTTCCAGTTTCACTGCTGGCTCAGCAATCAGCTGCTGAGGCCCTCCTCCCCTAGTCAACGAATGGCTGTGGGGGAACGCCCACCCAGTTCATGTTTGGCGGCTGGGGGATCCCCCCCATCAGCAATCTGGTACCCCTCAGACTCTGGAGGTACCAGTCGCCTATGCCAAGGATTATCTCTGATCCAGGTTACCCTTGTGTTTCACTAAGGTATATCCTAGAGTGGCTACACCTAGTATATCTCTAGCCACTCTAGGCTACACCTTAGTGTATACACCCCATCTGCCCTCCCTCCTCTCTTGGCCTGAATTCAGCCCACTGTCCCTTCCATCCACCTCAACACCCTGAATCCCTACTCACTGCCCCTCTCCCCCCTCCGCCCCACTAATGTGTGGCTGCCTGTGCTAAGGGGAACCCTGGGCATGGGCAGGGAGGGAGCCTGGGAAGGCCCAGGAGGTAGGGTTCTCGGGGGCAAGCCTAGAATGGGAGAGGGGTACTCTTACCTTTTAGTCCTCTAGGCCCCTGCTGGCCTGAAGTGTGACTGCGCCAAACTTGACCTAACACTGATGAACTTTTTGTGACTCACAGTGTAAGGTTTTAAAGCTTCCTGGGGATAAGGGGCTTTGGTCCCCTAGCCAGGAGGCTGAGTATGAATTTTACTGTTGGATTTAATATGCAAGGTAAGAACAGATTATTGTTCTGATATTTTCTTTTGTTTCTTTATTCTTATCTCTCTCTCCACATATCCTTACTGGTTATTATGTTTACTCTTGTTTTGAATTAGAAAAAAATAATCTATTTGCTAACTTTTGTAATCAACTTATGTCAATAATAATTGTGATTCCAGGGCATTTGACTAAACAGACAGCCATCTTCCATTGAACTGGGGAAATCAATCTTTTCAACTGTATGACAACACAAGGGTTTGATTCTTTCAGCTAGCAAAATCCCCTCTGCTAAGAGCCAGCAAGACCTGGGTGAGACAAGTATAGCAACAGCAGTAAGGATATGCCAGTCTATCTAGGGCATGTGGCCTCCTGCAGTTTTATTTTTTTTTTAAACCCTAGCCAAAGGCCTAGCTTCATGAGAGCTACTTTTTATAAAGTGATCTAAGGTCAGGGCTCTTCTACCTAATGTTGTGGAGGGAGTGCCATTTGCAGTTTCCCTTCCCTGAAAAACAGTAGTAGGAGGTGTCTCAGTCAGTGTTTGGGGGATTATATTTGGAAGACCTAGACATCCATAGTAATGGGCAATAGAGAGAGTTGAGTCCCGTATCTCTGGCTCATTCAGAAGGGTCATGTCCAAGTCATAGGGGATAACTCCACCATCATGTTCTATATCAAGTCAGGGAGGTGCGAAAGATCTCTGCCTATGCAGAAAGGTGATCAGCCTCTGGCAATGGCACATTTACCATGAGATACTTCTGTAAAAGATGCATTTTCCAGAAGACAACTGCAGACCACAAAAACAGTGTGATCTCCTTATATTATAAATGTAAGATCAGGAGCTTGGTACTCAAAGTCATCTTTGTGGAATGGTGTCAGCTGACTATAGATCTCTTTGCAAATACAGTTAACATAAAATGTCCCTCCTTTTACTACTGGAGTGGGATCAAACCAGTTTCCCTCAGGACACCTTCATGATTCAGTGATCAAGGAATCTGCTATCAGCATAACTTCCAACTTTTAATTCCTTTAAATTCCTCTTTAAGGTGATACAGGACTAGACACCCATACTACTCATCCCCCTTATGTAGCCAAGGCAGATTTGCTACCAGGATTTCCTGTTCCTATTGACAAGAGATCCCACATTGCTGCTACTGATCCCCTGCTGCCAGCATTCCCTCTAAGCTGTGTGGCATGTGCATCATGCAGGCATGCCTGGCAGCATGACATGAGCACACCTGCACAACCGTGCACACTGTGCATCTTAGAGGGAACACTGCTAGCACAGGGAGATGGAAGATTCTCCATCTGCACCTCCACTCCCTCCATCTCACAGCATATATGCTTGATGCCTCTCTCAGAGCAAGAATATTCTGCTCATGCCAGAGATATTGTTTACTTGTTTTATAAGTTGTTTTGCTTTATTCTGTAAGCCAGCCTGATCCTTTATTGGGAATGGTAGCATATCAATGTAATGCAAAAATAAATATCTTTGTCCATAATGGAAAGTACTCCAGGAGGTGTACACACCTTGAAAAATTGAACAGGATCTTCTTCTGGTGCTAGGCAAAGAGAATTAACTAACAGCAAGAAGTTCTCTGATTCACCTGGTCATAAAACACACTTCCTAGTAACAACTACAATGGAAAGAAAAGTGGGTGAGATGTATGTATTCATAGTGCATCCTATGGCCTATACACAAATGCCAGGAGCTTGGGGAGTAAGCAGGAGGAACTCATCCTCCTGCTTAACACAAATAATTATGATGTCATAGGGATAACAGAGACCTGGTGGGACTCCACCCATGACTGGACCATGGGTATAGATGGCTATACCCTGTACAGGAGAGAGCGAGTAGATAAAAGGGGCAGGGGTGTAGCTCTGTATGTTAAGGAAAGCTACACGTCCCTGCAAGCTGATCTTGGCAACTAGGGTGGATGACTGGAGATCCTCTGGGTTAAAATCTGTGGGGAACATGGCACAGGGGACACAATGGTGGGAGTCTACTACAGACCTCCCACCCAAAGCCAAGAGCTTGACCAGGAGTTCTCCCAGGAACTGGTTGAGGCCACATGATCCAGGACCATGGTTGTCATGGGTGAATTCAACTACCTAGACATCTTGTGGGAGTATCACTCAGCAAAATCTGAGTGGTTGCAAAGCTTCCTATTATGCGTGGATGACCTCTACCTGACCCAAGAAGTTTATGGGACAATGAGAGGTAAAGTGCTGCTCAACCTGATACTGGCAACTGGGGATGACCTAATCAGTGACCTAGTGATTGATGGAAAGCTGGGTGAGAGCGACCACAAGCTGATCACCTTCACCATCCACCATAAAGCTGGCAAGTCAGTCAGCAACACTGAAGTCCTTGACTTCAGGAAAGCTGACTTTGACAAGCTCAGAAGGCTTGTCAGTGAGGCCCTAAGGGACCATGACCCCAGTGGGATGGGAGTTCAGGAAGAGTGGTTGCTCCTCAAAGGAGCGATCCTCAATGCACAAGCTAATTCTATTCCATCATGGAGGAAAGGCAACAAGAGGGCACAGCAGCCCCCTGGCTCTCCAGGGATCTAGCAGACCTCCCGAGGCTAAAAAGAAAGGCCTACAAAGGATGGAGGGTGGGATTCACCTCCAAGGAGGAATATTCTGTACTGGTCTGGTTCTGCAGGAAGCAAACCAGGAAAGCCAAGGCTGCAACTGAACTCCAACTAGCTTCAAGTATCAAGGAGAATAAAAAGTCCTTTTTCAGATATGTGGGAAGCTGGAGGAAAAGCAAGGGCAACATTGGACCCCTGCTAAACCAGAAGGGACATCTGACAATTGATGCCCAGGAAAAAGCCAACCTATAAAATGGGTACTTTGTGTCAGTCTTTCATCAGTCCCATGGGAGGCCCTTACCCACTATGGGACAGGGAGGTCTGGGTGAGGATGATCCCCTGCCCTCCATCAATGCTGACCTCATGAAGGAACACCTTGAGAGGCTGGATACCTTCAAGTCAGCTGGCCTTGACAATCTACACCCCAGGGTACTCAAGGAGCTGGCAAGCATCATAGTCCAGCCCCTGGCACAGATCTTTGAGAACTCCTGGGGCTCTGAGGAAGTGCCCGAAGACTGGAAGAAGGTCAATATGGTGTCTATCGTCAAGAAAGGGAGGAAAGTGGATCTAGCAAACTCCAGGCCCATCAGCCTGACCTCTATCCCAGGGAAGGTTTTAGAAAAGCTTATTAAAGAGGCCATCCTTAATGGACTGGCTGATGGCAACATCCTGAGGGATAGCCAGCACGGATTTGTTGTGGGTATGTCTTGCTTGACCATTCTCATTGCCTTTTATGACCAGGTGACCTATCACCTGGACAAGGGAGAAGAGATTGATATCATATATCTTGACTTCAAAAAAGCCTTCGATCTGATATCCCATGATCACCTCTTGGCAAACTGGCCAACTGTGGCCTTGGGTCCACCATGATCCTCTGGCTGGGAAATTGGCTCCGTGGTTGGACCCAGAGGGTGGTAATAGATGGAAGTCAATCATCATGTTGCCCTGTGACCAGTGAGGTCCCCCAAGTCTCTGTTCTTGGACGCATATTGTTCAACATCTTCATTAATAATGTGGACATTGGAGTCAGAAGTGGACAGGCTCAGCAAATGCGCGGACAAGAACCTGATGGTGTTTAACACTGAAAAATGCAATGTTCTCCACCTTGGGAGGAAAAACCTGCAGCATCCTTATAGGCTCAGCAGTGCTATGCTGGCTAGCACTATGGATGAAAGGGACTTGGGGGTCAGGATTGACCACAAGATGAACATGAGCCTTCAATGCGATGCTGTGGCTAGTAAAGCGAGCAAAACGCTGCCTTACATCCATAGATGCTTCTCAAGCAAATCCTGGGATGACATTCTCCCCTTGTACTGAGCCTTGGTGAGGCCACAGGTGGAGTACTGCATCCAGTTTTGGGCCCCACAATTAAAAAAGGATGTGGAGAAGCTTGAGAGAGTCCAGTGAAGAGCCATGCACATGATCAGAGGTCAGGAAATCAGACCTTACGATGACAGACTGAGAGCTATGGGGCTCTTTAACCTGGAAAAGTGCAGGCTCAGGGGTGATCTGATGGCCACCTATAAGTTTATCAGGGGTGACCACCAGTATCTGGGGGAACATTTGTTCACCAGAGCGCCCCAAGGGATGATGAGGTCGAATGGTTATAAGCTACTGCAAGACCATTTCAGGCTGGATATAAGGAAGATTTTTTTTACTGTCCAAGTCCCCACGGTCTGGAATAGCCTGCCATCAGAGGTGGTTCAAGCACCTACATTGAACACCTTTAAGAGAAATTTGGATGCTTATCTTGCTGGGATCCTATGGCCACAGCTGACTTCCTGCCCCTCGGGCAGGGGGCTGGACTTGATAATATTCTGAGGTTCCTTCCAGCTCTTATGTTTATGAAATCTATGAAATCGATTAAATCCTCTCTACACTACATTGTGTAACACCCTTACCCTGGATTCAGTTAGTTAAGATACACTTAAGAACACATAGGTATTCTTACACATGCAAGGGTGCTCTTCATCCCAACCTCCTTTCTGCTGTCTGCTATTCAACCACTAAATTTTCCAAAGGCCATCTATATGGTGTGGTGTCTCAGCATTACCCACCTCCCCTAGGTCTTAGCAGATCTTAGAAGATTTTTTTTTGCCAGCCAAAAGAATCTCACCCTTCTCTGGCCATGTGCTCAGTAGGGCTGTGTGAAGCTTCAGGTGCTGATTTGATTTGGAGGAGATTCAACCTGACTCAGCAGCTGAATTTCTGAATCTGAATCAAATCAGGAGGCTGATAAAAAGGTCCCAATCAATTCAAAGCTCTCTGAATTGATTCAGAAAAGATTTGGAGAACTTTGGCGATTCAGGCAGTCCCTACTCACTGCCACAGAGAGCTAGACATGGACTCCATGCTGGTAAGTAGGAGACAGGGGACGGGAGGCTGGGATACAGGGAAGAGGACCATGAGGGTACCCCCACCAGGCCCCATCCCCCGCCTGCTCTCCTAGCCTCCCTGAGCACCCAGACCCCCACCCGCTTTCCCAGACCCCTCCCTCCATGGCTGCCCCAACAGCTCTCTCCTTTAAAAAAAAAGCCCCCACTCACTGGCTGCTGCAGCAGCCATCAGGGCTTCTAGGAGCTTCTGGCAGAGCCCCCTATGCAGTGAAGAGTGGTGGGGGACAGTGGGGATCACTCCCTGACCTGGCAGCAGCTGGTGAGTGTGGGGCTTTTTTATTTTTTTTTAAAGAGCTGGGAGTTGGGTCTGGGCAGTGCAGACCTGGAGCCATGGGGGGTTGCTGGGAGAGCGGGTGGAGGTTGGGGGCTCATGGCAGAGCCCCTCATTCAATGGAGAGCAGCAGGGGGGAGTGGGGATCACCCCCTGATCTGGCAGAAGCCTGTGTGTGGGGGCTTTTAATTTTTTTTTTAAGATCCAGGAGCTGGGGCCAGGTGGGGGATGGGTGATCATGCAAGATCCCCCCCCCCCCCATGCAGTGTGGGGCAGCTGGGGGCAGTGGGGGGCATCAGGGTTTGCCCTTCCACCTGGGAGGATCTGGTGATTCAGGGGCTTTTTTATTTATTTATTTTTTTAAGAGCAGGGAGCTGGGTCCAGGCAGGGCAGCCATATGGGGGTGGAGGGCGGGCTGTCCAATTTGGAGATTCAGCCGATTTGGCAGTGGCTGAATCTCTGAATCAAATTCATCTGAATCAATTCAGGACTGTGATTCAAATCACCAAATAGAATCACTGTCCCCCACATCAGCCAAATCCAAACCCAAAGCGAATACTAGCCACTTCGCATAGGCTGAGTGCTCAGAAATTTTAGTTTCCTCTTCTTCCATTGAAGAGGCCTGTCAGTTTGATGTAATACTCTGAAATCACAATAAGTATGTTTTAACAGACAACCAAAATATTTATTATAAAAACAAGAGAAAACATAATAAATCAGTAACCATATGTTGAGATACAGAGAGAGATATACAGATCAACAAACAAAAGGAAATGTCAAAACAATAATCTTATTTTACCCTACATTTTAAATCTAAGAATGGAGATTCTGCATTTCTCAACAGATTCGGAAGCAGCTCCTGTCTCTGACCATCCTGTCAGGGCTTTCTACAAGTTTTCCTGTCAGCCTGTTTCACTCAGTCCATTAACTGAACGCTTAGGGAATGCAGTCACTCCCTACATCCAGGGAAAAAAACCAAAGAACATAATTCACTTCCATGGTATAGTTTCTTACCTGACTATTTATATACTTTATCCATTAGATTCTTTGGAAACCCATACTATGCATATAACTTCCTGCACCCAAAGGTTATATTTGGTTACCAGACCAGAAGTCTTTCCTGCTCCATTTATGAACAGGAGAATATTTGCAACCTTTCAAACATAAATATCACTACTCCAATATCCTAAATATACTGTACCTCACTTAATTTCCTCACCATGAGAAATATCCATTCCTGAATAGTATGAAGATTCAAGTGTTACTCTTATGCATCTCTTCTTTTAAAATGTAAATTAATCATTGTATGGTGGGGCCTGGCTCATGTACCCAAGACTACGTCCACAAAGACCTTTAACCATACTCATGTCTGATGCTAATTCTCAGTTATGAATTCTCTCAAGTGTGAATAGGAGAGGTACATTTAAGTTACTCATTGCCCCACTAAGCCAAATACAGAAATATATAAAATACCAAAATTTATGCAGAAATAATAGTAATGAATCTAAATATAGCCTGCCACTACCTATAAGTAGAAACTACAGCATGTCAGTAAAACAAACTCAAGGAAACATACATGACATTTCACAAAAACCTCAAAATATTGTATGTTCATGACACCTTCTACCAAGATAAACTAATTTAAGAACTCATTCATGTTCCTGCCCAAAGTCATTATAGATTTTAATTTGGGAGAAAATCCTGTGAGGAGGTTTTGCTATGATCACTAGATGAAAAAAAGGTCATTAGTTTGCTACTTTCACAGAACAAAATAGTCCAAAAAGTCCTCGACTGTTGTATAGCAGAAAGTCCCCTTTTCCTCTTGCCTGCATTTGCTCTCCCCTCTTTGGATATGTTTCTCTTTTTCTACCTTTTCTTCCTTCCTCTCTCTTTCACTTTAAGATAAGGAATTGTGTTTTAAAATTTGTGTGTGTGCATTTTGCATCTCCCCTTGTAGTTTGGTATTTTTATCTATTTGTGTGCCATGGCATTTGTAGCTTATATTTTATACTCCTCACCTTTCAACTTTCAACTGAATATGTTTAGTTTCATAAGTGAATTATACATTGTAACAATGTTAACAAGGGCAGGAATCAAACTGTCTTCCCTGTATCAGGCTGGCCTCTGAAAGAGTGAGTGAATCAGTGATTGAATGTGTAACATAGTAGCAGGCAGCAATTACCACTTGGAAGCTGCAGATCAACCAACGGAAGAACTCAATAGAAGACAATGTAACAACCAGGAAATCTCTAAACGTCACTGATCAAGGACTAGAAGCCCTGGCCTGAGTTAATCAATGCCAGAGACCAACGTTTGGGCTGAATATCTCCAGATCAACCACTCCCAGAGCCCTATTCTAAATTCATCAACGGACTCCCAAACTTGCACGTACATGCGGACGACCCCTGGGGCTGACAGATGTTGTCCAGTAGCCACCGAGGGGGGGGGGAGTCCCACGAGGGTCAATGACCCCTGGATTGGGCAAACCTGAAAACTGGGGAGTCACCAAAGTCTGCCAGGGACAGATAAAAGGCAGTGAAAAGTGACCCTCAGTGGCGCCCTCTTGATCTCCAACTCGACCAGACCTGTCCAGCCAGAAGGACCAGCCAGCGACCCCCTTCTGGAAGATAACACCACACTGAAAGAAGCCTCAACGACAGACTCCAGGGCTTGTAGGATAGGTATACCTGACTCTGTAGTCTGCTACTGTGTGTGTGTATGTGTGTGCATGTGTGCATGTGTGTGTGTGTGGGGACCAGCCCCAAGGTTTATGATTACAGTGTTTCAATCCACCTAATAAACTAGAATTTTAAGGATCCTGAGTTGGACATTTGTAGCCAACAGTTGTATCTGTAACTGAGAGTAGGCCTGTGTCAACAGGGAAGTATTCGATTTGGATTCGGCCAGTTTGGAGGACAGTGAATCTATTCGGAGTTTCGGATCACTGTCCTGAATCAATTTGGTTGAATCAGCTTGGGAAGATTCGGCACTGATTCAGACAGATTTGGTGATTCAAATTGGCTGGGGAGAGGAAGGCACAGCTGGGCAGCTCCTCCAGCTGTTCTTGTCTCTCCCCAGGTTGGGGGAACAGTGGTAGAAGCCCCCATGACTGCGCTACCTGGCCCCATCCCTCACCCAGTCCCAGCCTAGTCCCAGCACTTAAAAAAATTAAAAAGCCCTGCACTCACCAGCTGCAGGAGCAGTGATCAAGGGCCTCTGGGCACTCATGGCAGAGGAGCCCCCCACCCATGCAGTGCAGGGCAGTGGGGAGCAGTGGGGATGTCACCCCTGCTTGGCAACTGCACGGCAGCTGCCCCATGGCACAGGTGCAGCATAGCTCAGCAGGGAGCCACGCACTGTCTGGGAGCAGGGGCTATACCCTACAGCCACCTGGAACAAGCCACACCTGCATCATGCCCCCCCCCCCCACCTTGCCTGGACAAGTGGCAGGAGGGAAGAGCCTCCGCTCCCAGCACTGCTGCACCCACATCCCATGCTTCCTTCCCCACAAGTAATGTGCCCCCTGCTGTGGCTGGGCAGCTTGTCTCAGCTCCAGCCCCAATCCCTCCCTCTCCCATGCCCCTTTCCTGCCCCCAACCCCAACACACTTACCAGCCTGAGGCAGCTGTCAGATGTCTGTTTAGTTTATGGCCGAGTCTCCAAATCAGCCAAATCTTTTCTTGAATCTATTTGGAAGCTTTGAATCAATCTGGAAATTTTACTTGGTCTCCCAATTCAATTTGGGTTCAGAGATTCGGTCCCTGAATTAAACCGAATCTGCTCTGAATTGAATCAGCTACCAAAGCTTCACACCGCCCTAACTGAGAGATCTAAAGGCACATTGATATCAGACAAGAGACCATCCAAGTGGATTTTAGGCTGCATTAAATTATATAATGGGACTGCCAACAGAGATCTGCCATCTCTAAAAATGGCACATCCCAACACATATTCCAGCTCCCTCTATAGCTTCCTTGTATGATCTTGTGATAACTGATATCTGCAGGAATCATCATGAGCAATCTCTCTATTTCAGAATGATCTCCACCACAGGTCATTGATGGGTCTTGAAATGACTTAAGAGTCCAATTCCTGAGCCACATATCTACCTGCAGAAGTTGCAGGTCTTTTCACAGGGGAGAGTATTCTGCAGGCTGGGATTCCTCTTATTTTACATCCATCACTCTCTTTTCTCCACTTCAAGAGCAAGATTGTTTACCTTGAAATGGGCTGCTGCTTAGTTGAGGTTGCAGTGCCATTGGAGTCCATCAGCAGCCAGCTCCTCCTTCTTGATTTTGGTATCTGTTGCCTTAAGGTATGCCTTCAATGTATCCTTGTAGCATTTTCCCTAGCCACCACAGATGTCAGGCCATTACTAAGATAGGAGTAGAGTGCTCATTGTGGGAGTTGAGAATCAGGCATCTGCACACAATGTCTGGTCCAGTGAAGTTGGTGCATCAGGATCACCAACTCAGTGCTGGCAACACTGGTCAGTAAGGATGCTGGCATTTGTGCAGTAACTTTGCCACTTGATGCGGAGGATTATCCAGAGGCTCTTGAGATGACAGTGGTAGGTTACCCACATTTCATATCCGTAGAGGAGAGTGGTGATGATGACTGCTTTGTAGGCATGGATATTGGTGTCTTTCCAGAGATCACAATAAACAGACACACCAAAGCAGTTTCTCAAAGGAGGTACTTGTGGACCAGATTCTGTCCTGGATCTCCTCATCAATGTTCACAAACTGAAAGAAGGGCTACCAAAATAGGGGAAGTGCTTGACTATCAGCAGGGTTTTTCCATCAGTGATAACTTAAGGAGGGATGGATCAAGTTCATGGACACTTCAGTCTTCTCAGTGCTGAAAGAGAGGCCCAAAGTTTGGTAGGCTTCTCTGAAAAGCTCCATTGCAGTCTGGAGGTTTCCCTCAGTATGTGCAATGATGTCACAGTCGTCAGTATAACTGTTATCGGCAGGGCAGGTACCTGGAGCTCCACAAGTGAGAAAGTATATGTAGAAAAGTGCTATATATTTTATTTCAAATTCCACCTTCCTTCTTCCTTGGACTCAAGAATAATGTAGGACACTCTGGTAGAAAAGAAACTGAACAGCAGAAACACAAAGCACCGTTTGTCTTTGTGGCTCAAGGGGATGAGAAGAGGAGTAATCAGAGCACATTCTATGGAATGTACAGTTTCTGCAAAAGCAAAATGTCTCTAGTTGAAGCAAAGTGGGAAAGATGCAGCCACAAGCAAGAAAGTAAATGAAGATCATGAATCTTAAAGAACATCAGTTACTCATAAGTAACATTGGTTTCCTGTACTAGTGAAACTGAATCTTTTAGGGAAACAGCTTTGTTGAAGGTTTGAACATAACGATGGGTTGGTGTCAGTTTTGCAAGAGGTGAGTTACATTTGAGTTATAAATTGTATATAGATTTTTTTATTCAATATCTCCTTTGAAGAACATGCTATTTTAAAGAAATTAGCCAAGAGTACAAAAAGATCCTACGTCTATGAACTCATTCTTTTCAGGCAAGGATTTCAATACTTTTTGATTGCTTTAAGCCATGGCAATAGTAATATATTTTCAGTATTCCTGAACTGAGAGCTGACCCTAACCTTGACCCTCATGCACTCTCATGAAACTGTAACCATTGTTTTTCTCATGGGCTAAATTGTTATCCTGCAATTCCCCACCCACATCAACAAAGTGGAACCAGTGACAACAGTATAAATGTACCAAAAACTATTTATTAAACATACAGATTGTTTGAAAGAGTATTTATGATGATTTGAACCAAAAATATTATTTAACTAAAACTATAAACAAAATTTAAACTTTTTTTAGAGTTTCAAAACATGAATGAACAATTTAATATGTCTACAGTTCACACTGTTTACAAACTAACAATTACTTCCAAAAACATTTCCTAACTGTTTTAACTAAATATTGCATTCCTCACAAAGCAGCAGTGATGTACTGTGGTGCACAGAAGCAAATTGTTTACAATCTTTGCATCATTTCTGGGTTTTGTCGTCATCTGTCCTTGGACAAAACGCACAGTGTCCACTCATGCTTGCAGAAGTTTCTACTGGGGTGCGTTGTGGCAATTTGCAATATAGGGCAGTCATACCAGACTTGATGGACTTAGACAGATTATGTGTATCCATCATTCTTCATTTTATTTGTCCATAGATCAACTGTTCTCCAAGCTCCTGCAAAAAAAGTGTTGTCTTCTTAAATGTGATCTTTGCATCCGGTTTGTATTATGGCCTAGCCAAAGGATGAGGCTGGGGATGGCAGCCACATCCAGCATACTGAAAAACAGTGCCATTGGCTACCTGTTGATTTTCCATCTGCAGGTACTCATATGGAATAAGGGGTCAAGGTTATCCACCCCACCCTTGTTTTTATTGTAGTCATGAATTATGTCTGAATTTCTTTGCTCTACACCCACTGACAGATCATGGTACGTGCTTGACAGCAGCAGCACAACTTTGGACTTATTTGGAACATAGGAAACTAGGGTGAGATCCCCTAAAAGCAAAAGCAAAAATGGATGAAAAAGTTTCCCTTCTTCGATTTGCTTGCATTTTGTTTGGGATATTGGTCTTGTTTTTCTGAATCATATCCACATAGATCAAGTCCTGCTGTAGCAGTCTTTCTGCCAGGTCAAAACTTGTGAAGAAACTGTCACCCACAATATTCCTTCTCATCTTGTACCAGGGATGACCTATTTTTCAATGACCTGGGTACCAAAATTACCTTGGTGTGGAGCTTCTGGTTGCTTGCCCTGGTAGATGTCTCCAAACAGGGGAAATGATGTTGCTGCATCACTGCACCACCAAATTTTCAATCCATATTTGGCAGGTTTGCTGGGCATATACTGTTTGAAGGGACAGCAACCCCTTAATGCAATGTACTGCTCATTAACTGTCAGGTGTATTTCTGGAATATACCATTTCCTGAGCTGCTTCACAAATTGTGTCCAAATATCTCTGAAGGCAGCAAGCTTGTCCAGAGCTCTCCTTTCCTCATGTGTCAGCTTGTTGTCAAATCTCAGGTAGTTGGTGATTTGTTGGAATTGTTTTAAACTCATGGTGGCACGGAAGCAAGGACCCCCGTGCACCACTCCCACAATTCTTTCAGTGCCTCGTGACCACCGTGGTATAGACCACTCCAGCAGTAGGAGGCCAATGTAAGCTTTCAGCTCTATTTTGTCCAGCTTTTTCCACTCCTTTCTATGTTCAGGATGGCTATCATTCTACTCCCTGAATCCTCTTTCTGCCTCTCTGTTTCTCTTATGATAACAGTCAGGATATCTTGTAAGAGAATGTTTCCACCACTGTGTCTTTGTTACTTTCTCTTGTTGGTCCAGCACTTTCATGGACTATGTCCTTGGCTGTTCTCCAATGATGTATTAGCTGTGGACTTTCTTCCCCATACTCTGCCATTCCTTCCTCTAAAGGTGTTATCATCAGCAGTGTTTTCTTGGGGTGGTGGCAGTGGTTCTGCTCCATGCTCTGCTGTGGCTCTCCACAGTCTTCCATGGCAGGCCCAGGCTGGTTCTCTTCCTGTTCCCACTGGAAGTGCTTCCATCGCTTCTGCTTGTGGCACCAACTCCTCCTCATCTGAGCTGGATGAAGCTTCCATAGACACATGGTCTTCTTGCTCTGAACAATCTCCCATGTCTGGAAAAAAGTCAGCATCCTCACTGCCTTGGGGTAATATTTCATCAATGGATGTGTTGCTGTCATCCTCAGTTATCTGTACAAGAAAGGCTTCAGCACTGAATATGCACTGCCTTCTCATATTGGACTGCAGGAAAAAAAATAAAAAAATGATTACTGCTGAATGCATATAAATAACAATCAAAGACATGCCTGTACACCTATGCTGTCACAGAAGCAATTCCACCCTGCCCTATCGCAGCACAGGTAGTACTGTCTCATCCTGGGCACAGAAGCCAGAGACCAGCATACACCCATTGCAAGCAAGCCAAATGTGAGTGGATGCTGCTTGGAAACCACACATCCAGGGCTTATTGAGAGCAGGTAAAAGGGGCATGGGGAGTATCAAGCCCTTACCATTGAAGGGGACTCCATAATGTACACTGTATTGCAGTATGATGTTGTTCTATTTCATCTCTGCTGCACCTTTGTTCCTTGTTCTCAGTTCCAACAAAGGCAGGGCAAACTAGCTTGTATGTTATGAAAGCAGCAGGTGCGGCAGAGGTTTGCCGTGAGAAAAGAAGGCAGAGGTGGATATAGGTGTGACAAAGTGTTTTTTTTTTTATTATTATTATTTTGGCAAAGAGCAGGGTGTTTTGATGACATTGCAGCCTGCAAACAGTGGTTAGCAAAAGGGATTACCACATCTTCTGCAAAAGCAGAGCGGAGGATGGCCATCCATTACTTGCCATGTATACCTGAAGTGGACATGAATGAGGCGTGAATGAATGTTGCCTTTTCAGATGCATCCACCCAAAAGTGGCCAAACAGGTCTAGACCTGTCATTTATACAGAAATTGCATTGGGGGAACAAGTTACCCCAATGTGTTAGCAAGGGCTTGAGGTAAATTGTTACCCCATAAGGAAAAGCACATTGACTCCTGGGGTAACATGTTACCCTAGGCAATTTTTCGGCAACAGATAGCAAACCATTCATGTAAGCTGGCTGTTCTTTGAGGATACTATGCACTGCAGTGCTAGTGACCGTGTCCTAAAAAGAAAAAAAAAAAAGAATTAATTAACTTTAAGATACTGCACAAAATATGCATCTGGGGTAGGAAATTACCCCATGGGAATGTATGAAGGTTAAAAAAAAATTGAAGCACAATTAAATAATCAAGTACTTATTAACTAGATGTCCTCTTAAGACTTATGCTAAATGAAGATGCTGGGGGATATGTAATTAAGGTTGTTTGTTAAACTTAATTCTGTGTTTTTAAAATATGGATCGAGACCAGACAACATTGTAAAAAAATAATCTATGTTTATCAACTTTGCTCCAAATAACCAGAATATTAATAATACATTAAAAATGAATGGATTTATGACTATCTTTAGATGTTCTAATTACAACACATGCACATATATAAATGACACATATTTCATGGGAGAACAGGTTTCTATGGGGCACAAAATGCCATCAAATCTCAACTATTTTTCCAGTCTACATTTTATGGTCCCTTCTGTTTGGCAAACACCCTCAGTTCAGCTTGCCAAAACAGTAGTTCAACAATAAGGTATGTTCATGAATTATACATTTTATAAACTATGCTAAATTAAAAAAAAACAACCCAAACCTCTTGGGTAGAATGAGTTAGCTTTTATCTCAAAGTTATTTTTAAACAATATATTATTGCATCTTGATTAATATGATAGCACACTGTACTATAATGAACACATCTCTTTTTTCCATATCTCAGAATATTGCTTTCTTTATTGTTATTTTTGAAAAAGGAGAAATTAAATTTCATGCTTCTGAGAATGAAGTGTCTGAGGGCCTTCTAATAGTGACTAACATCTATCACTATGTTCTTGCATCCTCTATCTATGCAGAAATACGTGCAGTGGAGTGCTTTGGATAGGAAGGATTCTAGCAGGGAGACTGTCTGTTTTTTTTTTTTTTTGCTTTATGTATCCTAATACATTAGCTGAAGAAGGCAAAGTCTTTACATATTTTGAACTTGGAGTGGGAGGTAGTGAGGTTTGTACTCACTGTCTTCCTGAAGGAATTTGTTCTATAGTCTCAGACCTCTCTCAAAGAAAGTTTCATTTTCCAAAAAGAACTGAACTTTATCCTTATTGTAGAAATGTATTGAACCAGACACACACAGTGTTGACCGCAATCTTCATCCAAATATCTCATCAATCATTACAATTAACTGTGAACAGGACATAGAGGGCCTTGATGATAAGGACTAAGGCTTTGAAGTTGGTTCATATTCTATGACTAGATAATAAAGGGAATGGAGGACAAATTTGATTGGTCTGTGGTAGTCTGTGCTGCTGAGCAGATGCACTGTAACATTCTGTACTAGTCGGAATTAACTCAGTGCTGAAGACTTTTATGTCTAGCTATAATGTTATCTAGGAAAAGAGTAACCACAAGTAACAATAAGAATTCCACTCTACTCCACATGTAGCATTGTGAAATAAGAGATTTTATATCAGTTCTCAGATTGAAAAGGCAGCCTATCTTTGAAAGAATAGTCATATACTTCTTAGCGAACTGAACCTCAATTTAAATGCATACAAAATTGTCCCTTCTCGGAACACCATTGACAGCTACTGGGAAATTATTCTCCTTAACAGTTAGAAAACTGAAGCAAAGCAAGATTAAGGGTAATATTCTATTTTGCTGCTAAAATATTTAAGTGGCACTGAAATCACATTTCTCCTGTGACCCCCTCTCACCAAATATCCACTTCACACTGAAGTGTCAAATAGGCCTCCTATCTGTTAATGATCAATTTGCTTTCGTACCATTATGTGCACTGCATTTTCATTTTCATGAATGCAGTTCCACTGGGCCAGATCCTGTCCACTTTTTCTGTGTGTAATGTAAGAATAATACCACAAGATATAATGGCATCACTCCAGTTTTTTCTCAGAATAAGTGATGCAGGGAGTAAAAGACCAAGATAAGCTTGGAAGCGGGGTTCAGCCCTGGCAGGGAACAGCCACAAAGTTAGGATTTCTCTTGATAAGTCTCCTTCTGGGCCCACAAATCTTTTCCTTTTGTCTGTTCAGTGATCCGTCTTTAAGGAAGGGGTTGTGGGATGTTCTCGGCTATATGTGCTCAATAGCTTGTTGGCTAGGGTACTATGCTGGGATCTAGAAAAGGTGATTTCTAATAGAGCTGTGCAAAACAGCACCGTTCCATTTCAAATTCCATTTTGATGTTTTGATGGGACAGTGTTTCTTTTTGAGTTTCATTTCATTTTGAAACCACTGTTCTGTTTTGTTTAGTTGAAACCATTTTGCTGTTTTGACACTGTTTCAATGCTTTGTAAATAGGCTACAATGAGGAAGCATAAAACTGCCTATAACTTTGTCATTTTTTGCCTGATTTGGATGCAACTTGCATGGACGGTAGCCCCTTCTGGGGTTATGAACCCTGACAAGTTTCAAGGAGATAGATGCAGAGATTTATGGGAAACTGCACCTTAAGCTGCTGACAAGTAAAACTCGTGACATGGGTAACACTGTGTGCGTGTTAAGGCGGACCCTCACTGGCACTGGGGTCTCTACATGACATGGCAATGTGCCTCAATGAGGTCTTCTCCTCCCTTACAGCCATGTGCTGGTCCACCACTTTAAATGACAACAGATAATAACTTAGTAAGCAGCACAGTAGCACCAGCAGCATCTCAGGCAGCCAAACTTTCACAGAGCCTTTCTTTTCTCCCTGCAGGAGCTTCTTCTCCAGCAGCTTCCAGGGAAGTCTCCCTGTCAGCCCCAGCCCTGGGGCTTAGATGTGCCCAGGGCCCTACTTCCTTCTGGTCAGGTGCTAGGGGTGTTGGCCTAAGGACATGGCACTGGTAGACTAGGTCCTTTCCTTTGGGCCAATCTAATCTGGTATGTTTTAGCAGACCAACTGAATAGTTAGATAAATATATCTTAGCAAGCTTTTGAGTTGAAAACTCCTTTGTCAGACTGAGAAAGCACCTACAGTTGGTGTGTGTGCTGTTCCTGGATAGAAGGAATAGTAAAGAAGCCAGAGGCTGGCATGCAATGCAGGCAAGAAAGCCATTCAGTGAAAATGGAAATGGAGACATCAGGGGGTGAGGGACAGGCTGGGGTTGTAAGGAGAGGGGGAGGTAAGGGGGATGTAGCAGCATCAGTAAAACTGGAGAGGTACCTAGGGAGTCAGATGTCTGGCAGGTTGTAGTGTATCATAAATCCAATGTCTATACTGATTCCATGAGTTTCTGTACCTAGGAGGCTGATGAAGTCAATTTCAGACAACTGATTCTGAAGAACTTTTGCTATTGCAAATTCTTCTATCATCTTCCGCATTAAGCAACTTTAGTTGCAGTACCTTAGGACATCAACTGCATACCCACCAGCTTAAATGGCCCTTCAAATTCTTACCCTCATCTATCTTCTCCTAATTTGTATGTTATCTTGAAGACTTTTGCAAGAAGATCAACATAATGTAACAACCACCTTGTCCCTTCCTCACATCATTAACATTCACTTGTTTTGAAAAAAAACCAAACATATGGAAATAGGTTATTCACTTTTATTCGTTATTCTACTCTTGTGCTTCAAATATACATTTATGAAATGGAAAATATTTAGTGATTTAGAAGGGAAGACTGTATTTACAAATTCTGATTGAATTGGGTGCTATTTAAGGCTGACATGCTCTTTTGTAAATATGTTTAAGATATTCCACTTTTGCTTCTTAACAAGCATCTTCACTGTGAATATTAATAGGCAGCCTAGCACAATGTCAGAAGGACTAGAATTTTTCCTTGGAAACTTTGGCTAACTTATGTTGTAGCAATCTCACTGTCATAGGTCCTTTTGTTGCTGAAATTTTGCATGTTCACTAATAATTCATGATTCTTCTATATTTCTTATTTCTTTATTCTTAAAAAATGTCTAACAACTGATTTTAAAAAAGTTTCTAATGGAGATGAAGTGAAAGTTACATTTATAATGATGTCCCTCAGTCTTTAGGCAGACAAATAAAATAATTTCTAGATTACCTTAATGAACACAATTAGATGTAATTGAAGGGAATAGATATGAAAATCTGAGACATCAGTTGTGTATGCTTCTTGAGTTTTAAATGTCTGAATGGACAAAAGGATCCTAATCATTAGATAATTTCCAAAGAAAGTTTGTTTGTTTTTTCCCATAGCAGCAAACAAAGCAATGCGAGAGCATTGTGGTAGTTATGTCAGAAGAGTAGACATGACTGAGTTCTTAATGCATTGTTTATTATCTTATCTAAAGTAAAATGTACATCACATTATCTAAAATGCAAAAAAAGTCTATGGGAAACTTGTCTGGGGGCCAATTTCTCTACCTTGTCAAATGGTACCATGAATCATAACTGGAACAAATGTAAAACTAGATCAAGAGAGCAGTATATTTCCTGAATCTATAATGAATATGACTAGAGCCACCTTCTATTGATGAATTCAGATGAGGCAGTCTTCAGCTGCTACTGTTAGGTTGGTAAATAAGACACCTGTATACTCATGTCTTGTCACAGTTGATGTTCAGAGAATCACTTCTGTCGCTTACTGGACTCTACGGATATTTGAGATCTGGATTTTCATCCCTTCTGTTGGGTACTACTGCCTCTCTGGTTTGTTTTTGGTAACTGCTTATTTGTAACACCTGTCAACAGGTTTTTTAAGTGCTTAGCTCGCTACTGTTAGTGTGAATTTCCCCAGCCATTGTTGCAATTGGTAACACTACTATTTTTAGTGTGATCACTGCTAAGTGCTATTCTCTGCGTACTAGTAATCTTGCTATTTCTCTCCCTCTTTCTTACCATCACTCTGCCCTATTCCCATCTTACTGGAATTATAGAAAGCATTTGGAACATCATCAATAATCTTGCTAGAACACCATTATAATTTTTTTTTTTCAGTGAATGATTGTCAGACTTCTCTAGACACATTTGTGGTCTCAAAGGCAATATTCATTCTTGCATATAAATAAAAGACAAAGCACAGAGTGCCTCCCTTAAAAACCATGTGTTGCTTGAAAACAATAAAAATGATAATCACAGGAGGTGAAGTGTTCAGAACAAAAACTGTAATAACTAGTTACTGTAATGCAACAACAGCTGGCTAAAAGCATGTTTATTTCCAATGTTTGTGAATCTTTTACACCCCCATCTCTTTAACATTCATCCCCACAGTAGTTAAATGAGTTAGGTCAGCCTGCCGTGTATTTACTACCTTTGTTATTAGGAGGAATATTGCAATGCAATGAAGTAGTCCTGGAAATGATAAGTTTGACAAGATAGTGTCACTCAAAGCAAACTGCACCAGGGGAGAGAAGATTGTACTCTTCTATTTCTCCCTACTCCACCAGATTCAGCATGATCAGCTATGTTGTATAGCCCTGGTGCTTGCCTTTTCTTCTTCCATCATAGTTGGTAGGGTCAGAAGGGACCTAAGCAGATCATCAAGTCTGACCCCCTGCCATGGGTAGGAAATAATTCTGGGGTCAAATGACCTCAGCTAGATAATTGTCTAGTCTCCATTTGAAGACCCCCAGAGTAGAGGTGAGCACCACTTCCCTTAGAAGTTGGTTCCAGCTCCTAGCCACCCTGACTGAAGTAGTGCCTCCTGATGTCTAGCCTGAATCTATTCTCAGTCAACTTATGGCTGTTGTTGCTTGTTAGAATCATGGACCCCAGGGTCCAGCCAAGAACCTGAGCACATACCCAGGTTTGAACTTGCAACTCTATGGGCCCAGAGATGGCAGACTCACCTTTAGGCCAAAAACCTAGGCTGAGCAGTAGCTCATTCATCTAGAGAGCAGCAGCCAAGAGCATCTTACAAAAGTGTGGATTGTTGACTTTTGGAGCAGCTTCTGAAAGCGTGAGTTAGAGCCAATGAGGTAAGGGACAAGCAAGAGCCAGAAGCACAAACGCTCTCTTGCTAGTAATTTGGATTAACCATACAAACAGTTAGTATGGAAGCACTGGCATCTGTCAAAATCAGCACATCTTGCTCCCTGGTTGTCTTAAATGGTAAGGGAGAGCAGAGGGCAAGTGATACCCCGTATTAATAGAGACTGTCAACAACTCCTTTAATAAGAGGAATTAAAATAATTTAAAAGAAAAAGACACTGTGGTCATTAGCAGAAAAGCTATTGTTCAGCATCTGAGACTTTGTCAGCTGCCACAAGCATCTAACTTCCCTTGTCTAAAAAAAGACAATCAAGAACTTAGCAAAAACATTTCCAACCACCAGCACTCAATTGGTTCTACTTGGAACCCGTATCAACATTCAGATCTCTGTATGCGGAGCAGAGAAAACATTTATTGTGCCAGTTATTGTGCCTTTATACACAGACAAGCACATCCTTATTCACCTTACTAAATCTCTAGATCCCTGCTGTGTCATTTAGTACCATTGATTATTAAGAAGAAAGACAGAAATTAATGTAAATGTTCTGAAATGTTTCATATCCTTCCTGATGGTCATTACAAGCAGACTAAATTAGGTGTAGTTCCAACTTGCATATTTCCCATCTTTGTGACTCCTTCATATCACTTAATATCTATCTGAATCCTGTAGAAACAACATATGCTGCTGTCCACATTTAATGTAAATGACTTGTCATTTGCATACTGCTACCCTGTACAAACCCCCTGCTGTCTTTGTGTATATCCAGAATCAATACTCAGATGAACAGCAGCTGAGATAAGCTGAATCCTGGAATGATTATGGGATAGACTACAGTCTAAAACAATAAGAGATTGGGAGAGCTTAATTTTTCTAATATCTCCCATTATTGAGATTCTCCCTCAGATTACACCAAACAACAGTCTTTGTGTGCCCACATAATCTTGGCAGAAAAAAAAAAAAATCTTCCTACAATCTGGAAACTGATGGCCTGAAGTTCTAGAAAGATTAAGGAATTATCTGTGTACATCTATCATCTCAAAACTGCCTTAGCTCAAGATGGGCAGAGTCCCTATAGGTATCTAAGGATGATCAATGAAAACTGACTAGAGAGGCTGAGCCTCATGCATGTGTCGTTTACGTGTATAATTTTCTTAAACTTTTGTTAAATTTTGAAGCTGGTACTAGATAAAAACTACTACTTATGTTTTAAAATGGATCAACAAGGAAACAGTGTCAAATATATCTAGTAACATGCTGAAGTCTCTAGTGGTGAGGTAAAAAGGTCAAGGATAAAGCTAAACTTTTCTTAAACCAATGAGAGATGGTATTCAGGAGTATGGTGGGGTTCATCTGAAAAGCTGACATGCTGATATGGTTAACTAACAAATTGCCCATCAAGAATGGTGGGTGAATTTGAAATAACAAAAACAAACATATAGATTTTACTTTTTTATGTATTAAATAAATTCAATATTTATAAAGCCTAAATAAAATAGGTTGAACATTTGAAGATACCAATCCCTTCATGCACTTGCTTTCATCCATCCAGTGTGCTGGAGGCACACCTACCCATGCTGCTGCCCAGCCACCACCTGGGCGCCTCTTTGCTAAGCAAGGGCAAGGGTAGGTGAGCTTTGCACCTTGCGACAGCTGCCCACACCCTGAGGCTTCCTCCATGCCACCCTCAGGGGTTCTCTTCCCTGCTCAGGGCTCAGAACCAGGACACCGCTGCTCATCCACTGCCTTGTGCCTGCCTGGCTCCCACTTTTCCTTAGCTGGCCCCTCCCTCAGCTCTCCCCACCACACTGGGCTCCCAGCACCCTCCCAGGAGAAGCTCAGCAGAAACAGCCTTGACTTTTTTCCCAGTTCTGGAAGTTGGAATCATCCTGACATGATGACTAAACAAATGCCTATGTCCTTAGACCAACACAGCTAGAACCTACACTCCTGCAAGGTTTAGCAAAGACATTTCTCTGATGATTTCTTGGGCTGAAGCCACTGAGAACTTAAATCAATTAAATATTTTGGTGAAGGTATTCCTATATGTGCAGTCATAGAAATACCTTTGTCACAACCCAAGGGTGTGATTTTTGTTTGTGTGTGCTTCGGCACTGCTGAATTATTTCCCACCATTTGTAGCTTTCTTTGCAGGGTGCATTTCTTCGTTGCAACACAGAAATGCACGTTGCAAGGAGTTCCCGCCATTTGTATTTAAATTTGTGCCCCACTATTGGCCAGTTCTAAATTATTCCTACGTGGCGGCTAGCGATTGGTTTGCAAGCCGTATAAGAGGCTTGAGCGGCTTCCGCCCAAGTTGGAGATCTCCGGAGGAGAACCCTGCAAGGGGGGAATCTGTAAACATCTTGAGGAGAACTCTAGGTGCACTGCGGAGCCTATCGGACCCAGCGCGTGTGCCTTAGAGCTGGCTATAGAGGTCTGATCAGCCTCTGGCTTCTCCCCGTCGCCAAGCGCAATCCTTCGACGAACCCCTCTTCCCTGCGCGCAAGTTCCACGAAGCCTAGCAAACTTTGTGTGAGTGAATCCAGAGCTCTGTCCGAGTCCTTAAACTGGGACTTAAACGAAGTTTTCCTGGAAGTTTTCCAGCCTGCACTGCGACCATCTATGGTGTAAGTAAACAATCTTAAATCAACCATTAAGCGTCCGTGCCTAATTCTAGTGTGCCGCCTGCCTTCCCTGACCTGGCGTGTCCGGGCTGCTGGCCACAGCCCGCCGCGCAAAAAAAGGTCCTCGGACCGCTCCCAGCCCGCACAACCTTCTCATCGAAACAGTGGCCAAATCTATTTAAATCAAGCCACAATTTTATGACCCTAAGTTATTGCAACTGGTATCTAGGAACGAAAGTGCAGACCCTGAAAGAAAGTGCATCTGCCTTTATGGTTAGCAATAAAATAGACACACAACCTCATACTTGTTCTTCATTTCTATTTCTTTGAGCTTTGTGCTCATAACTGGTCCACATGGACAGATAAATGTACCATGTAGCTGTCTGGAAGAGCAGTAGCCAAGAAACAACTGTAACACTCTGAAATCTACACACTGGAAAAACATCATAGACATTTAGGGTGCATCCACACATGCAAGCACGTACACTTACAGCAGCTCAAATAGAAGAGGTGCAAACTTGAGCCAGGGCTTTTTGCCTCAGTGCACATGTTCAGACATGCACTTCCTTGTGGAGCAAATTGTGCCACTAGGGGCAAAATAACCCTGCCTGGCTCCTCCCAGATCTTCAGCCAGGGGGAGCTAGAGCCCAGGGCCAGCACTTGTCCTGTCCCCAGCAGTATAAAAAGTCACCCTGGCAAGTAGCTCAGGGCTACTAGCTCTCAGGAGCTTTGGGGGCCCGGCCAATTGGTAGCTGGGGACACTACCCCTTGTGCCAGCTGGACTGCTGAAGCAGCCCTGAGAGTTCCCTGCACCCTCTACCCACTGCAGCAGTCTGGCAGTGGGGGCTGCTGCCTGGCAGTGACCTGCTGTGCACCTGCCAGACTCGGATGGGGACTGTAGAGCCAGTAGAGGCATCTGCCCCTCTGGGCCAGCTGCTAGTGGACTGCGGTTGCAGGGCTGGCCTTTGTCCAGCACTATGGCCATCTGTGCCCTCTGCCCGGCCATCTGAGCAGCTATCACCCAGAAAATGTTCCAGTTGTGGTGGCCTGCTTTGAACTGTCAAAGCATGTCCTCCTGGCCCCATTTGGCCAGGAGGTCAGCCACAGCCAGCTGGGTCCAAGGTGCCAGCTCTGATCAGGCAGGGTCCTGCCACTGGCCTCCCTAGCAGGAATGCTGGTGTTCCCTATTGGAAAACTGAAAAATCCCTGATAAAAAAAAAATACCAAAATCACTCTCTAAAATACTCCCAAATCCATGTTCCTTCCCAAGTAAAACAAAAGACCACTATAAAGAGAGAGAGAGTGAGAGAGAGAGTGAGACAGAGACAGCGATCAGTTGGACAATGTTTTATCGATACATCTACAGTGTTAAAGCAAGTTTTTTATCATAATAATAAAGTGAACTTTAAATACAGGTTTCATGAATTCATGAATACATATTTTGCTGCCCTCCCACAGGGCGATGGCCCCCACACAAAGGGTTGATCACCCACACAAGGGCTACGGCCCCCCAACAGAAGGTTCACCCCCACAAAAGGGCTACTTGCCCCCAACAGGGGGTTCATCCCCCACAAACGGGCTACTTGCCCCCAAAAGGGGGTTCATCCCCCACACAAGGGGTATGGCCCCCCAACAGGGGCCAAATGGCCCCCGCAGGGGCTACCAACCTCCCTGCAAGGTCCACATGCCCCACCCCAGCCCAGCCCCCTAATTGCTGTCCCACCTGGCCCCATCCCCCACCAGCTGCTGCAGCCCCCACAATGTCTGCCTCACCCAGCCCCAGCCCCCAACTTGCACCCCCAGGCCCCCAAGGCTACCCCCACAACTCCAGGCACCATCATTTACCCCCCCCCAGAAAAAGAACAGAAAAAAATGGTGAAAAAAAGCCTCTGCTTACCTGGGAAGCAGGGTTGGGGGGGCTCCAGGGCATCCTGGCAGAGCCCCACAGGCAGCACAGGACAGTACAGGGGCAGGAGGGCTCAGGCTGGGGCCGCTGGGGCTGTCAGCCTGCCCTACAGTGTGCGGGTGGGGCCCCAGGCAGCCAGACAGCAGCTTCAACTACCGGTAAGTGCTGGGCTTTTTTTTTTTTTTTTAAGTATGAGGTGGGTCCCCCACAGTCCCCTCCCCCCTCCTCCAGCCCATGCAACTCCTTACTCAATGGCACCAGAGCCCTGGTGCTGAAACACGCAGCCTAGCTCAACCATAGAGATGATCTGGCAGTCAGAGTGTCTCTTTGGAGGACCCAACCTCTGGTTGCCTCAGGTTGCCTGCGCCGTTTTTTTATACTGCATTTTTTTAGACCCCTAGAAATAGAGAGGTTTAATTTTCTCCCTGCACTGCAAATTTGCAGCGTGGGGAACATTTTTTCATTCCCACACATGCCTGTTGCCCCACCTCAAAGTGGTTTGAGGTGGGGCAACAGGCACGTGCACGCTCATCTGGACGTGCCCTTATAGTCCAGGATCTGCCATAAGAAATACACTGACTTGCAGAAGTAATCAAGCATTCATCTTTTGTAAAAAGTCTTGATTTTCCACTCCTAGTTCCTCGAAAGACTACCTACATGGGGGTGTAGAAAAGAAATGAAAATGTTTCTGCTGTTCTCTGGGTTGGTGGTTGTAGCTGTGTTGGTGCAGGCAAGCGTCTTCGGGTAGATGTGATATCTTTTATTAGACCAACTACAAAGTTGGGAAAAGGTCCTTTGTAAGCTTTGGGGCACAAACACCCTTCTTCGGGCAGTGGGAAGCTCTGCCAATGCCTGAAGAAGGGTTTTAGTGCTCAAAGCCTGCAAATAACTTTTTTTTTCCAATTATTTAGTTGGTCTAATAACAGATATCACTTCTACCCAAAGAAGCCTGTCTGCTGTTCCCTGTATCTGCTGCTGGATAGTAAACAGGCCCTTTCTTCTCTTTGAATTTCTTTCTGGCTGAAATTCTGTGCATTTTAGATTGGCTTGGAAAGGAAGAACTTCTTCTACCTCCCTTAAAACCACTTTGTTTGGTTCTGATAGTTATAATGGGCGCTGAAACCCTCCCTTCATTATAGGTTACTTCTGTCACAAAGAACAACATTGACTAGGGTCAACTAAGGTCGACTGAATACTCAAGACAACTAAAATATACCAAATGTCGTCAAGGGTAATACAAAAAGAACAAAAGTAATGTTTTCTTCTTTAAAAAAGTTACTTTGCTTATTGCATAACCACAGTATTGGAAACTACTTAGGCAAATGGACAGTACATTCAGCACTTCAGTCTGTCAGTATTTGGCAGGGGTGGAGGGGAGGGAAGGTAGGCAGGGCACAGACACACAGCATTATGTGTGTGATGGCAATCCATATAAAGAATTATATACTCCTCTGAGAGTAAGACAAAATCATTTTTGGTCCCTTTTCTTTCACTTGAATATCTTTAAACCCAACTTAGAGCACAGGATCTGCTTGTTACTACTGAACCAATTTTTCGCATTCAACTCTGCATGATCTAATCTAGTTACAACTTTTTTGGCCCCATATTCTAACAGTGGTAAACAGAACTTCATATGGTTTATGGGTTTATTAATAATACTACTTGGGTACTGCCAAGTGCTTTAATTTGCCCAAGCCATGTTTTAATGGCCTCATAAAATATGCCATAGAGTCCTTTTGGAGTATACAAATATTTCATTCCTTGAGTGCTTCATTTTTAAAGATAAACTCTTTAGATAAATTGTTAATAATAGGGGAATATGGAATGCATAATACAGTTGCTTATTATGTAAATTTAATTGGGGCTGTATTTGTTTGAAAATGTTTGTGGTTCAGATCCTCCATTACTAGAAACCAAGACACCTCTATAGCACTCACTTTAGAGGACAGAGTTTATTAGCTAAGTATCTGGCCTAGTGTGTTAATCTAGATAGTTCTGCCTTTAAAGGCACTCTGTAGACTTTTCCACTCAGGTTTTTTCTGATTCCCTTTTCTAGCTAAGCAGTTTTTAATTGGCACTGCTTGTCACTGACACCCAGGATGGTTTCAGCTGTTATTTTCTATTAATAAAAAAGGAATGTTTTTAATAGCCCTAATTTGATTATAGAGGTGAACATGGCCCTGGTGCCCAAAATGTACTATTAAATGCTTTTGCACTAAGGCAAACAAGAATCAATTTAATCTATGTGTTTATTTCTTTGAAGTTCTATTACCTAGTCATTAGTGAGAGTGACTTAGTTTCTTGATGACCATAAACAACTATATTGGCTTTATACTTTACTTTTCAAATTCAAATGAGATCAAACTGGAAATAATGAAGTGATTTTTCAGAGGGTTAAAAAAAAAGACCCTAACTTGAAGAAGGTCTATGCAGGCTGTTAGTTCTGTCTAATTTAATAACTTAGGTGTATGCAGGAGACAAATTTTATGTTATTCAGGTGATAAGGATAGATTTTATAGCCAATCTTATTTAACAACTTCATTACAATATGAAAGGAGTGGTGAACAGCCTGTTAATCAAAAGTGAAGATGATACTAAGTTGAAGGAATTATGAACATGATTTCAGAGAGCAAGAGGACAGAAATAAAAACATTAAAAAAAAGAGATTCCATATGAAAAGGGGAGGCTATCACATCTGAAGGAAAATAAATCTAAGAACAGATATTCAGTGGGAGGAAAAAGCTTGGAAGACAGCATTGTTGATGGAGACTTAGTGGTGCCTGTGGTTAGAAAATTATGGTAGGTGTGAATTTTGAAATGTGATAAAGCAGTAAAGAAGCCCGTGCAATCTGAGTCTGCTTCAAACACAAGCATCACATAATGGAGAAGGGAAATAAGAGTATATTTGTCAGGATATAGTTCATGTGATGGCCACAAATAGCAGAAGATCCTTAGCTGATACAGCTTGTCATAGTCCTTTGAAGCCAATGAATTATCTGTCACATCATATTGGGAAAGTTATAAGCCCAGATCTTATTCCACCTCTAAGATGTTTAAGATTTCTCAGCAACACTCATCAAGAGTACTTTTCTTTTCCTCAAGAGTATGATTGCATTTCACTGACAGACATATATAATATTTGTGTTCTCTTGAAGAGCAGCACAGGGATGGTGTCACATGTTAAACCTAACACTTACTAAGTGCAGTTAAAACAAGAGCAAATGCATATTCCAGCAATTTAGTATGTGTTAAGTGTCATTGTGTTGTTGCAGAGATGCTCCCTTTCACGTGAGGATTATCTTGTGCTAATCAAATGACTGGTATGTATTATCCATCTTTATAATATTAGCTTTTGATTGCATAATGTCAGGGAACCTAGTAGCCAGCCCAGCTAATTGCTTAGGCAGCCACACCTTCTTTGGGTCTCTGGCTGACAAGCCTTTCCCCATTAGTTACCTGACTGGTTTCCTGATTGACTGATGGGAGCTCAGTCTCCCCATTTATTCCCACTTGTGGCAACAGCCACCAGGCCAGCCAGCAGTTCTGACCCAGTCTGGTGTGGCAAGCCTTCTGGCTCCTGACCCTGGTTTTGGCTTGTTTTTGGATTTTGGCCTTGGATTCCCATGTGGATCTGTTTCTTGGGCCCTGACTCATTTGGCTCTGTTCTTTGACTTTGTCCTGTGGATTGTCTGTTGGATTTGGTAACTTTGCATCTGATCCTCAGATTCTGACCCTGGCCTGTGTTGTAAACTCTGCTGCCGGATTTTCCTCCAGACATGGTAATTCGTCTCCTGAATTCTTACTCAACCCCTGGCCCCCAGCTATCCTTCAGTGACCTAACCATTAGGCCAGGCCCTGTATGCTGCAGTCCCTTGCAGTTGTCATGTGTCTTTAAAAAATAAATTAAATGGTCAAGGATGTAGTACAACCATTCTACTTATAACAACTTCCAAACATTTTGGCCCTAACAGCTTGCTAACAAAGTTTGTGTTAAATCCATAAAACCTACTTTTGCAAAATGGCATTTCCATTTAAGAAAATGCTCACAATTATTTATGTAAATGCCTATTTGTGCATGCAAATTCTGGGTTGCATGGTAACGTTTGTGCATAGGTGCAGTTTTGGGGAAAATCCCATAATCACACATTTTCAAATGTGACCCTCAGTGCCTTCATTCCCTTTTATAATCATTAATGTTTTATATTGTCTAATAGACTGTGTTATTGTTTTGCATGTACAGAATTTTTTGAAAAAGCAAGAACTGATAGTAACACCCTGGTCACTGTGCACAGTGTGCATTACATTTTACATGTAAAGCCATATACATAACTATATATTTCACTAATGGGAATTGTCTCAGTTTCTCAATTTTGTGTTTTAGAAAACACTCAGGCTAGCTTTATTCTCCAGGCTTCCAGTGCAGTTGCTGATTCTGAGTGCCCTCATAATTAAGACTTCACTGAATCAAAATTAATATTTTTGTCACATGAGGTCAGGCTTCTATGGATCAGTGCCAAAGCCATTCAAGATAGTTCACCTCTGAAAGAAAACACGAAAGTAGGAGGAAGAAGCTGAGCTATTGTTGGAAAAGCTCAGGGTTGGGAAAGAAATATTTTTTTTCTTTCCAGAATCATACATTAAACTGGAATTGGCAGGAACACCTTCATTATACACTTAGCAGATGTTGAGGTGTTGATGGCAGGGAAATCCATGAAGCCACAGTTCCTCCCCACTATAGGATTGCCCCCAGAGAAAAGAAAAAAAAAACAAACTTTGCCTAAATGATAGTCCTTTTTGCTCCTGGAGTTTCTTGTAGAGACTAGCAAGGACATTTTTTGCACCCTTCTCATTGAGATCTTCACAAGAAGTTTTGCTACCCTCCGTACCGCACGGATTTTTAGTCAGATTCAGTATATGTTTACTCTCTTGCATCAAATGTTCTGAGTAAACCCTACAGTGTCTGTTCTTCCTACTTATTGGCAGGGTTTGCCAACTCTACCAATTTCTAGTTTGAATTACTAGAGGAAAATATTGTAGTAAGATGTGAAAAATGAATGCTATATTTAATTCATGACTGTCAGTAGCATAACTAAGGGTGGTTTAGAGGGGCAGCAGCTTAGGAGGGGTAGCAAATTTTTGCCCATCCCCATGAAGTCTGTTCCCAGCAGCAAGATCAGTTCCATAGCATTGCTCTTGCCACAGCAGCTGGTGCACAGACATGGTGCTACAATTGCTTTAAGAGCAAGAGTCAGGGCAGGGACTGATTTTGGTAAGACCCCTGCCCTCTTCCTGGCTCTTGGGAACCACATTGATCCTTCTCTTCCCTCCCTCTCCCCTCAGTTCTCCTGATGGGTTTGCCCAGGGTACAAATCCTGCTGTTAGGTATGGAAACCCATTGTGCCAGGAACTATCAACAGTAACCAGAGGCCTAGTGTTTTCTATATCTTTTGAAGAAATGAACTACCTTTCACAATGCCATCCCTTGCCACTGTTATATAAGGGGGGGGGGGGGGGGTTCAGATACTAATGGTAAAATGACTACCCGCACTGTATATCTGTGACAAAGTAGAAAACTGCACATCCACAGGGAAACACTGATGGTGGCATTGTTGAACGAACCCATCATTTATGACTATCTAGAGAAGTAATGTTGGCCAGTACATAATCATTGGACACAAATGGTTTTATTTTGAAATTGCTAAGAGCTGACACCATTCACTGGAGGTTGTTGCATATAACTAGTTGATAACCAATTAACTACATAGGATTAATTGCTGTATGCACTTTTGGAATCCTTTTGCATGAAAGATGATGCAAGCTATTATTACATTAAACCAGATTTAGTTCCATATTGTTTTAACCAAGGTGTCCAACCCTATTGCATCTGGAAATTTTCATGAAACAAATTCAAAATACCTCATTCTCCACCAAGCTGTCTACAGTTAGACCCTGTCAAGGGTTTTTTTTTTTTTTTTCCAACTAATCATTTTTTAAAAATATAACTAAAACTCTTTTCCAAGAATTAATCAGTTTCAGAAAATGTTCATTGAAAAGTTCTTAGCTGCAGAATTGTATCTTTTGTCAGAAAAAAAGATCAAATAAAAAGTGGGAGTCAGCAGATTCACCCAAGATGTAGAAGATCCAGATTCAAATCTGTTCTTATTCAGATGAGGGGTTTGAACCAGCAAATGTCACATCCAAGGCAAATGCCTTAACAACTAGGTAATTAGTTATTCTGCAGTGAAGGATGTTTTTCTTGTTTCTTTTGAAAAAGTTCAAGAAGTCATTATGTCAGCGTGCTATGGAACAGAAACATTTTGAAAACTCAGTGAAACAAGAAAAATGCCTCCCTCCAGATGTACAGTATCTGTGGATTAATTATTTGACAGTGGACAATTAGTAGACATTTAATTTTCTCAGATTAAAAAAAAAAATAGACTAGACCTAACAACATCTGACAACTTTACATGTCTCTTTATGCATAAGTAGAGAAGAACTTTGAGATAAATTATTTGGTTTGTTTCAAGCAGATGAACTGGGCAGAAGCTCCTTTTGGGAGCCATGAGTTGGAGGATAACTTTGGGCTCCCTGTGTCATGGGCTGGAATGAGTGAAAGCACTGAAAATTATTTAATATTGTTATATGTAGTCTGTCATATCTGGCAACCTCTTGGGGAGCTTTCAACTCATGTTTATGCTAATAATACCCTCTGGCTCCTACAGAAATATGTGCGACTGATTGTGTACATTTCTTATGTTTATAGTAAAAATGACACCTCAGAAGAAGAGGTGAATGACAAACCTTTAACTGGCCTCTTTCTCAATGAGCTTTGAAATATGAACAACAGGGGGTTGGTTATTTAATTCTACTATTTTCCAAAGTTAGCTTCTGTTACTTTTAGTTGTATTCATACAGACAATTAATTCATCTTCAGCCTTCAGTAAATTTTCTTCTAATGGCCTTTTGTAAGTGGGGATGGTAGAGAAGATGTGGTCTAGAGTCTCATTTTATCACAAAATGCCTGTTTCTTATAGGACTTTTTGGAATTTCCAGAGGAAGTCTGCACTCTCTCTGATTTTTAAAATTCAGAGCCTGTGTACTCATTTCTTCCTTTGTCTCTTTCACTAAACTTATGGACAATTCATAATATTTTTGTGCACATTTATTTTAAGGCTTTCACCCAACTAAACAAGATGGATACATTCTAAAATATTATGTATGTTTGAAGGGATTCTGTCTTTATCACAACTTAGTTCTGGGGAAAATCAAAATCAGACCATCTATTTTTTGGTAGGAAAGTTCCTGTTACTTGTTTCAAATTTACAACAAAAGAACCTTCCCCAAGTAGAATGTTGTATAGTGAGACTATATGGTCCATGAGGCCCATTGAGCTTCTAAGACCAACAGCTGGTTTTTAAGGCAGAGATTTGATCTTGTAAAATATGATTGGCATCTGAATTACATTTCTGTAAGCATATAGAAAGTTTGATATAAAAACTACACTTAATTTTAAGCCACAAATAAATTAAATCATCATACTACTTTGAGTTTTCTGATGTCAGATCTAATTATAATGTTACTACTTTTCTCACATCGCAATAAAAAAGATAATTGCTTCATTCTCATGATTCCAAGTACTCTAGAAACAATTTCCTTAATAGCAATATATATTTTAATACATCTAAACTGTTAATTTAATTCAAAACAAACAAACAGGGGGGAGTCATTATTGCTAGATTGACTTATACTTTTCTTAGAAAAACATTAAAAAACACTGTGTAGAGATGCAATTTAGATTTTATGTTTGAATGTCAGCTTTCATTCTATGACTTCTTATTATTAACTCACCTGAAAATCATGACAGTTTCAAGCAACCAGACACCATAATTCTATAACACATTGCTTAACAGAAGCAATAGAGAAACTTTTACATAAAAAATGCAATCAATGTCCAAGTAGATTACACAGTCTGTCTTAAATCATCTTTGTTATTTCTGTATTAGAGACACTGATGGCACTCCAAGGGATTATCATTTTAAAATTGTCAAAGGTTATTAAATAAAGAAATAAGGATATAGTGGTATTTTTGTAAGGAAAAAAAAGAATCTCTCAACATAAGGGCAACAATAAATATGTTTGCCTAAGGCAACATTGGTGTATTTTAAGATCAACAATTCCATATTTATGTCACAGCAATGATTATACATATTCTAAAAAAAAAAGGCCACAGTAGCATAAGTTGAGAGAAGATGCATAAAGATTAGTCAAGCTATTTCCAAATAATGCCAATAAAGTGGAGAAGAATTTGCTCCAAAATACATTATTGAAGTTATGCCATTTTATATCCAAAATATACATTGACTCAGCCCAGTAGAAATAGCACAATTGTACAATCAAAATGGCGCTCAGAACAGTTCCTTACAGAAAGAATCAATTTAGTGGCAAGATAATACTTTTGCTTTTTTAACATGTTTTAATTGTTACCTCATCATCCCATTTCACTTGCCTGATTCTTCATCCTGCCATGTCCTGTGTGACATGTAGGTTGTAAAGCACTGGGTCACATACTTTCTGTTTTTAACTATGTATACCAGTGGTGTAACTACGGCAGGGAAACAAGACACCAGTGGGGATGAGAGGGGAAAAAAAAGGGGGTTTTGCTCCAACTATGCAAAAGCAATTATGGCAGCAGCAGCAACCATAAGTTACCCTGTGTATGTTTTTATTATTTTTTCCTTGCAGAGTTGTTCATACTCTACCTTGAAATCAGCTGAACTGGGTTATCTCACCTTATCTGATGTTTTAACCACAAGAAAATTAACAAGATTTCTCCAGGGTATAATAAGCCCCTGGTCAAGAAAAGTTCTTTGTTTCTTTTTACACATTCTTCACCCAAACCTGTACTTAGTTGAAGACACAAGACTTAGGCAGTGTAGCAAAACCCCCAGTTTTTCATTTTTTTCTTTTTTTTTAAATGCATTCCCTCCCCTTCCCCTACCATTTCTGACTTTTTCTTTCCCTCTCTATTCCCTATAGATAAGTATAAGTGAGCTAAGACATAGGATAAGCTTCAGCATTTTATTTTGGTAGCAAGTTGTGTTTGTTTTGTTTTTTCTCCTTCTTTATATTTTATAATTATTATGTTTATATTATTTTTTACTGTTCTATATTACTGTTTTACTGGTACTATATGATTTAGGCCTACATATGTAAGTTAGCATAAGTCATGTCCATTGTGTTTGTCAAGTTTCCATCCTGTCCCCAGGCCTAGTTGTGTAACCCATGATTCACACCTACCCCTCCTATGTAACTTGGTTCCTGAATGAATGGGGATGAATGAGGGTGCTTGAGAGACAATAGCAGTAGGTCTAAAAATAGCTCCCTCTGAATGACCGAACAATCAACACCAATACCTGGACCAATGACCCAGCCCTTGGAACTACCCTCAGCATTCAAGAAACAAAAGATGAGGCAACCCACCATTGTTCCAAGGCTGCACATGCTTAGTAAGAACACCTGGAGCCCTCTGGAACAGGACTGACCTTGCCTGGACAGGCCCTCCTCATAGGAGATCAGAGGTAGCCTGCCCCATAAAAGGGGTAGTGAAGACTGACTCCTTGGGATGCCCTCTCCATCTGGACCAGCACCATGCCACACCACCTATCCACCCAGAGGCCCTGCCGGCAAACCCCCTATGGACAACACCTACTGGAAAAGGGCCGCTTTCCAGCTTGGATAGGTAGCTATCACCCCCACCCCCTCTTCAACCAAGGACTTAGACTCTTTCTCTTCCCTACCTGGACTCCAGCCCTTCCACTGAGTCTCTTTCTCCTCCTGCCAGTGTGTGTGTGTGTGTGTGTGTGTGTGTGTGTGTGTGTGTGTGAGAGAGAGAGAGAGAGAGAGAGAACCAATAACTTCATGGGGCTGTGTAGTTGTCTGTTTAATAAAACTGTTATTTGGACCCCTAAGTTAGGTTTTGCTTTACTATGGTTTGGTCCTGCTCCAATCTCTGCTCCTCACCCTTCTGACTTCTGTCTCATTTCTCTCTCTCCTGCTTCTGGCTCACTGCCACCTCCAACAACTGTCCTGAACTCCTCTCTGCCTCCAACCCCCCTATTTCTTTGCCACTTTCTTACCCCCACTGCCTTTTCCTTTTCCCCTGAGCAACCAGGTTTCTGCCTCAGTTTCTTTCCTGGCTGTCTCTTCCTTGCCACCACTTATCTGTCCCCCCAATCTCTAAGCTTTCAGCCTGTTTCCAGCCCCAAGCTCCCAGGTTTCTGCCTCGCTCTCTCTTTCCTGGCTGTCTCCTCCTTGCCACCACTTATCTGCCCCTTCCCACCCCCCAATAGCTCAGCTGTCTGCCTCAGTTTCCAGTCCCAGTCTACCTTAAGTAAACCCAAGCCTCAGTTCCTCAGCCAGCTTCTCTGTAGTCCACTGGTTCTAATCCCAGTTTTAGCAACTTTCACTCCCTACACTTTAACTCTCTCTCTCTCTCTCTCTCTCTCTCTCCCTCTCTCACCTAACCTTCTCCCAGGTACCCCAAGCACACACATACATGCTGTAGCATCCAAGTTAAGAACTTACCTGTGTGTATGTGTAGGTGGGTTTTATGTGTGTGAACTGGTGAGTGAATGTGTGTGTGTGTGTCTATATATATATAGACACACACACACACATATGTCATTGTGTGAATTGGTGATAGGTATGCATGTGCCTATGATGGTTTGTATGTGTATGTGCCTGAGTTGGTAGTGTGTGTGTGTGTGTGTGTGTGTGTGTGTGTGTGTGTGTGTGTATGCACCTAATTGATTTGTGTGTTGTATATGTGCAATTGTGTCACACCCTCCTGTCTAACAGCACAATATTGAGATCCTGAGAGTTGGCCTGACCCCACAGGGCAACACCTGGAACAGTTCCTTCTTGCTGTTTCTCTAGGTGAAGTTATATGTTACATTTAGATCATACTAAGGCCACTTAAAATGGAAGAATCTGTACATCGTGCCACCTAAACATCTCAAAGTATGTCACTTCAGGCAAGGGTAACTCTGAGCCATGCTACCTAGCTCATGTTAGGGTAACTTCAATATGCTCCATGGAGATAAAATGAGCCATTTATAGTCCTACAGAATCCTAAGATGCACTGCTCTCAGTTCCTCACACACACACACACACACACACACACACACACACACACACACACACACACACACACACACACACACACAGAGCCCAGGTGTCCTATCTTCTAGCCATATGCTCTCTCACCAGCCCTTTAGTGGCAAGTCAGAGCTGTGCAGGCAAGAAACAGTTAACCCTTAACATAAGACTCCTTATGTTGAGCCCCAGCTCAAGTCTGGGTTCGTGCCCGGTATGTAAAGGCCAATAAAGATACCAGGGGTGAAATTATAAAGAAGATTTATTGCTAGCAATAAAAGGTGCAAGCGGAATAATTTCACAGAACAAGCACACCAGATTTTTAATTCTAAGCCCCTTTTATACAGGAGTTATAGACCTTCATAAGCAACCTTGTTCGCTAATTGGCTATAAAGGAGTGATGCAAGGAGTTCTTTACTGAGCATGTCTCTATACCTGTGTTTTAGCTATGTATCTCATTAACATACATGTATGTTTCATTAGCATACCTTTTCCCACCTAGGGGCGTGATTTTTAGTATTTTAATGAGCTCTTTGACCCAGTACTCTGATTCTGCTTTTGTTTTCAAGCCTCCTTTATCTAAGACTGTCTCCTCCTTATCATTGCAGATGGGCATTCGTCACATAACAGAGACTTTTGCTTAGGCTTTGCAAAGTAGTTTCTAGGTCACTCCTTACATTCCCTCCTCTGGAGCATTTTTAATTATTATTATTATTATTATGATTGCTCCATTCAATTTGACTTAACACAAATCTAGTATCCTCGGCTTTCTTTGTTTGCAAAATCATTTGATTCACCTTAGGCCTGAAGATAGATGTGATGAAAACAGGTATACATTGGATACAGAAACAAACCATAATCCCTATAAAACAAAATAGAACAACCATACTAAATAACTGTTTCAAACATCCAAAATTGGGAAGCCAGGAAGGTAACCAGGAAAAGTCTAAGCCAGGTGATTCTTTCAACGTCTGTGCCAATCGTTGTAAGGCACCAATTTTGTCTTCAATTAGCACAGAATTATCAGTGAGGTTGAAGCAGCACATTCCTTTTAAAGTTTCACACCCAAGATTGTGTCGTAACAAGAGATAATCAATAGCAGCTCTATTCTCTAAGACAGCGTCCCTTAATTGTTTTTGTTTAGCATTCAGGGCTGAGAGCGCTCGAGATGTAGCATTTAGTCCTTTTGCTAAAACACAGGCCACTGCATTAAGGTTTCTGCTATTACTTACAGCAAGACCCCCACCATAGATGCAGCTAATGCTACGTATTCAGCCTTAGACAATAGCCTGGGGGAATCATTCTCGTCACAATCAGCAGGGAGAATAGTGTATGCTCGTTTAAACCTCCCACCGAAAGGGGTTTGTTCAGTGTGCATTAGGTCAGATTTCCTTGGAAGAGCTGCAGTTACCCGAGCAATGGTGCATGGTCCCCCAGTACCATTCGATGGAAGGTATGAATATATCATTCTCCCGCAGGCTAGAAACCATCCTTGAGGAAGGACGGTATGTGTGTGTGCATAGGATATTTGACTGATCTTACAACAGAGGATTTTTTTACCTTGTTTCAATTTAAAGCAATTATTAGTACAATTAACCATTAGGAAACATTCGGAAGCATTAGCTGTTGCCTGAACTCATACGGAAAACATATTTCTGCTTTTCTCTTTTACAACAGTCCCCAACTTATATATATCCTGATATGTACTTTCCTTATCTCCATCTTTCAGCATAGTATAATTTTGTAAAATTTTCAAAGGGGTTGGTACTGCGATTAAGCATGAGGTAAAAACCAGGTGAGCATTGATCCCTCCCACTAAGCAGAAGTCCGTTCTATTTAAAATTTCCCAGGCCAGATAATTCCAGACATTTTCCTGAGGGTCAAATTTTTGTTGTAAAAGGTTTTCCCCTCCTATGAGTAGGAGTGGATAGATCAGGGCGCCCCACAATAAAACCTTGAACAATTTCATAATAAGGCTTGTAAAACTTGATAAAAGATTGACAAATTATTTAAAGTTCCTTTCTTTTGAATAGGAATTTTAAGTCTCTTATTGGCTCCACCTTTCACTGTTCTCTGCCTCCGGTCCCGGAGTCTGCAGGGGTTCCTTCTTGTTCCGGTCCAGCCACTGGCTTTAGGTGACTGGAATGTATCCAAGTCTTGATTCCTTCGAGCTTTGCTGCCATTGGGGTCATTAAAAGTACCCTATATGGGCCCTTCCATCTGGCTCGAAGTGGTTCCTCGTTCCAATCTTTCACAAGGGCGTAACTCCCAGGTAATAATCGATTTTCCGGGGCAGGAGACTGGTCCTGTGTCTGCAGCACGTCCTGTACCTGCTGATGGATGGAAGACAAAACAGAAACCAGCAGCGGGAAGGAGAGGAGTCAAGCACACATGTGTCCCGCACGCACGTGTGCCCCTTTTACCAACTGACTGACCGGAGGCGGCGGCGGTGGCGGCAGCAGCAGCAGAGGAATCGGCAGCGGGGGCAGCAGCAGCTGATCCCCTGAAGGTAAGTGGGGAGGAGGGACCCGGCGCAGCTGAGCCGGATCCGGAGGGGAAGCTCCCCGGGTCCCATATAGCTGAGCCGGTAGGGAGCCGCGCTTCCGAGCCGTGCGGCATGAACAGAGTGCACAAACAGGCGTGCTCTGTAAGAGCACGCCGGCGGGCGGGCCGGGAGGGCCAGGAGTGAGACTCCTGTACGGGTAGGGCGTAGACACCAGACAGGTCTACAAACAGCAGCTTATAGAATGGTGTCTATGAGGAGTGCTGCTAGGGCCTCTGCCCAGGGGGACAAGGCTACCCGGGGCTGGTCTGAGGCCTCCACCCAGACTGAGCCCATGGGGGAGCTGATGTCCCCCTACCTCCTGGCCTGTGGGGGAACCCCAGCAGGGCCAGGGGGGCAGAGATTGGGGGCCCCCACACCTGTCTGGCAGGTGCCCATCTTAGGGCTCTGGAGGCGCAGGTGAGGGAGCTCCGGGAGGAGGTTAGCAGGCTGAGGGGGATCAGGGAGGCAGAGGATGAAATTGACAGTTATTTCCTTTCCCTGCAGGCCCAGGCACCGAAGGAAGAAGCAGCCTGGGGAGTGCCCTCCACAGCAGAGTGGCAGATGGTCACAGCCAGGACTGGAGCAGCTCGCAGCGAACCTGTATTATCTTCTCCAGTCCGACTGGTGAACAGGTACGAGGCCCTGGCGACCCTGCAGGAGATGGAAGGGGAGGAGGAAACCCTTGGGCAAGAAGAAACACCACGTTCTTCACACTCCGAACAGATCAAGAGATCCACGAGGATCCAGAGGAGAAGGCGATGAGTGCTCGTCATAGGCGACTCAATCCTGAGAGGTACGGAAGGACCCATCTGTCGCCAGGACCCCTCGGCACGAGAGGTATGCTGCCTCCCTGGAGCAAAGATTCAGGATGTGACAGAGCTAATCCAGGCCAGGATCAAGCCCACTGATTACTACCCCATGGTCCTAGTCCATGTGGGTACTAATGATGCAGCCAGGAGAACCCCCGATCACCTGATGGCAGACTACAGTGCTCTGGGCAGCATGCTGAAGGAGTTCGGTGCACAGGTGGTTTTCTCTTCCATCCTCCCGGTGACCGGACAAGGAAGACGGCAGGAGAACTGCATCTGAGAAACCAACTGGTGGCTTTGGCAGTGGTGTCTTGAGGCAGGCTTCGGCTTCCTGGACAATGACCCGCACATCACGATGAGGGACATGCTCAGCTGGGATGGGCTTCACCTGTCCCCCAAAGGTAAGCGTGTGTTTTCTTCTAGGTTGGCGAATCTCCTCCAGCGGGCTTTAAACTAGGCGCGTTGGGGGGAGGGGAGTACGAGGGCAGGGGAAGCTGTGGACCACCAAACCATGTGGCACCCACAAGGACAGACCAGCCTGAAGAAAGAGAGCATTGGAAACCTGAAAGCCATGGGGAGACCAGCACTACAGAACAGGTAAGAAACAAGAAGGTAAGAAACAATGGGCCCCTTGGGACTCAGAGCGGGGGGGGGGGGGCAGCAAAGGCACCAGTCGCAGGGCTCAAGTGCCTATATACTAATGCTAGGAGCATGGGGAACAAGTAGGATGAACTAGCGCTCCTGCTTGCACTAAACACCTATGACTTAGTGGGACTAACAGAAACCTGGTGGGAATCATCCCACGACTGGGCGGTACATATTGAGGGCTATAGATTGAACAGAAAGGACAGGTCGGGGAAGAAAGGGCGGGGGGGTTGCACTTTATGTCAGTGAGAAATATACATCAACCCTCATCAAGACAGAATCCAAGGTTGAGGAAGTAGAAGGATTGTGGGTTAGGCTACACGGGGGGCAAGGAGAAAGGGATTTGGTGGTAGGGGTCTGCTACAGACCCCCACACCAAGGGGAAGAAATAGATGCGGGGCTCCTGAGGCAACTCTCAGAGACCATAAAAGCTAAAGAGGCGGTAGTCATGGGAGACCTAAACTACCTGGACATCTGCTGGGAGACGCAGACAGCAAGGTCCCATCACTCACGCAGGTTTCTAACCCGTGTACAGGACCTCCACCTGACACAGGAGGTGCATGGTCCCACTAGGGGGAATGCCATACTGGATCTGGTATTGGCAACAGGGGATGACATGATAGGGGACCTCCAGATCGGTAGCCATTTGGGAGACAGTGATCACCTAATAATAGAATTCAACATAAGATGTCGAGTGGGTAAGGTAACTAGTAGGGTGAAAGTGCTAGACTTTAGGAAAGCTGATCTCAATGCACTCAGGCGATTAGTCAAGGACGCACTGCAGAGTAGGAGTTTTGAAGGGATGGGAGCCCAAGAAGGGTGGCTGTGCCTTAAGGAAACGATCCTTCGGGCACAAAGCAAGACGATCCCTGAGCGAGGCAAAAGAGGGAAAGGGGCCAGGAGGCTTCCATGGCTGACCAGAGAAATCCAGGGCAGCCTAAGGGCCAAAAGGGGAGCACATAAAAAGTGGAAACAAGGTGAGATCACTAAAGATGAATATACCTCCTCTGCTCGTGCTTGTAGGAAGGCAGTTAGGCGGGCCAAAGCTACCATGGAGCTGAGGATGGTAACCCAAGTAAAAGACAACAAGAAATTGTTTTTTAGATATATTGGGAGTAAAAGGAAGGCCCAGGGAGGAATAGGACCTCTGCTAAATTGGCAGAAACAATTGATGACAGACAGGGGGGACAAGGCTGAATTCCTCAATGAGTTCTTTGCCTCAGTGTTCCTAAGTGAGGGGCACGACAAGTCTCTCACTGGGGTTGTAGAGAGGCAGCAGCAAGGCGCCAGACTTCCATACGTAGATCCTGAGGTGGTGCAGAGTCACTTGGAAGAACTGGATGCTTTTAAGTCGGCAGGCCCGGATGAGCTCCATCCAAGGGTGCTGAAGGCACTGGCCGACATCATTGCAGAGCCACTGGCGGGAATATTCGAACGCTCGTGGCGCACGGGCCAAGTCCCAGAGGACTGGAAAAGGGCTAACGTGGTCCCCATTTTCAAAAAGGGGAGGAAGGAGGACCCGGGCAACTATAGGACAGTCAGTCTCACCTCCATCCTTGGTAAAGTCTTTGAAAAAATTATCAAGGCTCACATTTGTGAGAGCCCAGCAAGGCAAATTATGCTGAGGGGAAACCAGCACGGGTTTGTGGTGGACAGATTGTGCCTGACCAATCTAGTCTCTTTCTATGACCAGGTTACGAAACGCCTGGACACAGGAGGAGGGGTGGATGTCGTATACTTAGACTTCAGGAAGGCCTTCGATACAGTATCCCACCCCATACTGGTGAACAAGTTAAGAGGCTGTGATGTGGATGACTACACAGTCCAGTGGGTGGCGAATTTGCTAGAGGGTCGCACCCAGAGAGTCGTGGTGGATGGGTCGGTCTCGACCTGGAAGGGTGTGGGCAGTGGGGTCCCGCAGGGCTCGGTCCTTGGACCAATACTCTTTAATGTCTTCATCAGTGACTTGGACGAGGGAGTCAAATGTACTCTGTCCAAGTTTGCAGATGACACAAAGCTATAGGGAGAGGTGGACACGCCGGAGGGCAGGGAACAGCTGCAGGAGGACCTGGATAGGTTGGACAAGTGGGCAGAAAACAACAGGACGCAGTTCAACAAGGAGAAATGCAAAGTGCTGCACCTAGGGAGGAAAAATGTCCAGCACACCTACAGCCTAGGGAATGACCTGCTGGGTGGCACAGAGGTAGAAAGGGATCTTGGAGTCCTAGTGGACTCCAAGATGAACATGAGCCAGCAGTGTGACGAAGCCATCAGAAAAGCCAATGGCACTTTATCGTGCATCAGCAGATGCATGACGAATAGGTCCAAAGAGGTGATACTTCCTCTCTATAGGGCGCTGGTCAGACCGCAGTTGGAGTACTGCGTGCAACTCTGGGTGCCACACTTCAAGAAGGATGCGGATAACCTGGAGAGGGTCCAGAGAAGGGCAACTCATATGGTCAAGGGCCTGCAGACCAAGCCCTACGAGGAGAGACTAGAGAAACTGGACCTTTTCAGCCTCCGCAAGAGAAGGTGGAGAGGCGACCTTGTGGCTGCCTTTAAACTCATCACGGGGGCACAGAAGGGAATTGGTGAGGATTTATTCACCAAGGCGCCCCCGGGGGTTACAAGAAACAATGGCCACAAGCTAGCAGAGAGCAGACTTAGATTGGACATTAGGAAGAACTTCTTCACAGTTCGAGTGGCCAAGGTCTGGAACGGGCTCCCAAGTGAGGTGGTGCTCTCCCCTACCCTGGGGGTCTTCAAGACGAGGTTAGATGAGTATCTAGCTGGGGTCATCTAGACCCAGCACTCTTTCCTGCTTATGCAGGGGATTGGACTCGATGATCTATTGAGGTCCCTTCCGACCCTAACATCTATGAATCTATGAAACCAAGGACCATACATATTCTCTAATCATTCCCTCCCCTAAAACATGTAACTGTTGTTCAGTACCCATGGGCAGACTCAGAGGGTAAGGCTTACCATACATTATCTCAAATGGGCTTAATCCCAATTTAGAATGTGGTGCGACCCTTACTCGTAACAGGGCCAAGGGTAGGGCCTCTGGCCATTTGAGTCGAGCTTTTTGGCAAATTTTTGCAAGGTGTCTTTTTAAGGTCTGATTCATACATTCCACTTTTCCACTGGACTGGGGTCTCCAAGGGGTGTGTAAATGCCAGCTGATTCCCAGGAACTCAGAAACCTTCTGAGTAATTTGTGCAATGAAATGTGGGCCATTGTCTGACCCTATTCCTTTTGGAAGTCCGAAGCAAGGTATGTTTTCTCGTAGGAATGCCTTGACCACCTCTCGGGCTTGGGCAGTCCGACATGGGAAGCACTCAACCCAATTAGAGAAAGTGTCCACAAAGACAAGGAGATATCTCATCCCCTGTTGCCGGGGTAACTCAGTAAAATCCACCTGCCATTCTTCTCCTGGCCCATTGCCTATTCTCTGATGTCCTGAAGTTTCTTTTCTCCCTCCTTTTGGGTTATTTCTCTGGCAGACCTCACATGTCTCTGATACCTTCTTGGCAGCCTCTCTTAATCCCACTCCACTTACATAGTGACTGATCCACCTTACCAGGGCCCTGGGTCCATAGTGGGTGCCATGATGAGCTCTCTTCACTACCACATGAACCCACGCAGCTGGGATGATAATGCGGCCATCCTTTGCTACTAGCCACCCGTGCTCCCCCTTCTTTGCTTGAAACTCTTTTATCAATTGTTTGTCTCTTTCCCCATACTGTGATGTCACAGGCTGGTATAAGTCTGGGAGGAGAGGTAACAGATTACTTACGTCGGGCAGCAAGTCTGTCTGAGGTCTTTTAGCTGCTTTCTTTGCTGTAGCGTCAGCAAATAGATTACCTTTTGTGGAGGGGTTGTTTTCTTTTTGATGTGCTTTACAATGCATTACCGCTACCTTCTTTGGTTCCCAGACTGCCTTGAGGAGAGCTTTTATTTGCTTGCTATGATTAATGCCTGCTCCTTTAGAATCAAGTAGACCCCACTCTTTCCATAGCGCTCTGTGAGCATGTAAAACAAGGAAAACATATTTAGAGTCAGTATAAATATTGACAGTTTTGTTGGCCGCCAATTGCAAAGCCCGAGTCATAGCAATGAGTTCAGCCTTTTGAGCTAAAACAGATGGGTTTAAAGGTCCTGCTTCTATCACGTTCTGTGTAGTCACGATAGCGTATCCGGATTTTCGAATTCCATTCTCCATACTTGAGCTGCCATCGGTGTAGAACTCCAGGTAAGCTTTTTCAAGAGGTCTGTCTCTCAAATTTGGTCTTGAAGAATAAACAGCTTCCAATGTTTGCAGGCAATCATGCACAAGATCTGGTGTGTCGGCCCTAGATGGCAACAGTGTTTCTGGATTTACAGTGCGAGAAATGGCCAATTTTATTTCAGGCTTATATAGGAGGATGGCCTGATATTGAGCCATTCATCCTGGGGTTAACCAGTTCCCTCCTTTCTGCTCCAGGACTGTAAGCACTGCGTGAGGCACATATACAGTCATTTCATGGCCTAGGGTTAACTTTTCAGCTTCTTGTATTAGCAGACAGGTGGCAGCAACAGCCCGGAGACAAGCAGGCCATCCGCATGACACAAAGTCTAATTTTTTTGAAAGATATTCCACTGGTCATTGCCAGCTACCCAATTTCTGTGTTAAGACTTCCACGGCTACCCCCCCTTGGTCATGCACAAAAAGGGAAAAAGGCTTACTCATGTCCGGTAGTCCTAAAGTGGTTGCTTCAATGAGAGCCTGCTTTAACTGGCAGAATGCTTGCTCACACTCTTCAGGCCATTCGGGCACCTTTTCATTACCTTGTGTAGCTCCATACAGAGGTTTTGCAATAACCCCAAAATTTGGAATCCAAATCCTGCAAAAACATACTGTACCTAAGAATCCTCGTAGTTGTTTCTTTGTTATTGGGGGTGCTAGCTGGCATATAGCTTCTTTTCTTTCCGGCAACAGGGCTCTCTGACCAGGCTGTAATTCAAATCCCAAGTATGTTACCTTCTGGGACATGGGCTGCATTTTACTTCTGGACACCCGGTATCCTTCCTGTCCCAGAAAATTAAGGAGGCAAATTGTTCCTTCCAGGCAGCTTGCTTCAGTGGTGGCTGTTAAAAGCAAGTCATCCACATATTGCAAAAGAGCACAGGACAGTGGTAGTTTTAGCCTACGTAAATCCTTGCTTAATGGAGTGCTGAACAGGGTTGGGCTGTTTTTAAACCCTTGGGGTAAGACAGTCCAGCAAAATTGAGTCTTAATGCTAGTATCTGGGTCTTCCCATTCAAATGCAAATATTTCCTGAGATCCCCTCTCTACCGGTATACAGAAGAAAGCATCTTTTAAATCAATAACCGTAAACCAATTATGATCTGGGTTCAAAGCAGATAGCAAGGTGTACGGATTAGGCACAGCTGGGTATATACACACAACCACTTTATTTACAGCTCTCAAGTCTTGGACGAAACGATATTCATTACTCTTAGGCTTCTTCACAGGCAAGATGGGTGTGTTAAAAGCTGATATACATTCACGGAGAAGGCCATACTCCAGGAACCGTTCAACTAACGGCTTCAGTCCTTTCCTGGCTTCCATCCGCATTGGATATTGTTTCACACATGGAGGCTGGGCCCCTGGCAAAAGTTGAATTTTCACAGGGTCAGCATTTTTAGCCTTCCTGGGTCGGTGACCTGCCCATACCCATGGAACAACAGCATCGAGCAGGGTTTGAGGAATATCCGGTGTACTTTCCTCTTGGAGAAGGCCGAGAAGGCAAGCCTGCAAATGCCACCCCTTTTCAGGAGGCACTGTTAAAAACATTTGCCCATCCTGGAACGACAACGTAGCTTGCAGTTTACAGAGAAGGTCTCTCCCTAAAAGGGAAAATGGGCAGTCTGATATGTACAAGAATTGATGGGTAACTTCGGCCTGCCCAAGATTACAGGTCATTGGCTGTAGGAAGGGTCGTGTTACTGCCTTCCCTGTATCCCCTACCACCGGCACAGTCTTTTTACTTAAAGGTTTCAGTTTTTGAGTTAAGACAGAAAGGGCAGCACCTGTATCGATGAGAAAATCTACCAATTCATTTTTGTCCCCTAGTTGCATTTTAACCAGAGGCTTGTCAGGGGACACTGGGATCTGGGTTATCTTTCCCTCCCGGGCCTCCGGTCCCCTTCAATCTGAGTCCCTTCCAAAAGCGAACAATCCACTGCTCTCCTCTTTTTTCTTTTCACCTTCCCCAACTTTCCAATAGGGGCATTCCCGCTTCCAATGCCCTTTTTGTTTGCAATAGGCACGCTGATCTTTCTCTAATGGACCCCGTCTCTGAGGCTGTCTCTGGGATCCCTCATTTCTAGGTTTTCCCATGATTGCAGCTGCCACTAGGGCTGCCTGCATTTTCATCTTTCTCTCCTCTTTCTTGTCCTGTTACTTTTCCTGAACACTTTCTCGGTTAGTAAATACTTGGTAAGCAATGTCTACCTGTTGGGAAATAGGCATACCTGTTGCTCCGTCTGTCTTCTGCAATTTCTTTCTAATGTCTGGTAAACTCTGACCTATAAAGATCATATTTACCATGCGAGCGTTCGATGCATCCTCCAAGTCCTCACGAGTGTATTGCCTGAAAGTAGTGTAAATTCTTTCCAAAAAAGCGCTCGGGGTCTCATTAGTCTCCTGTCAAACCTCATACACCTTACTGAGATTCTGAGGTTTTTTCACAGCATCTCTCAATCCTCGGAGGATATATTCTTGATAGGCATGGATGGAGGTCTTATCTTGGTCTGGTTTCCAATCTGGCTCCTGGATGGGGACATGATCGTCTCTATTTCCTTGCAGGTTCCCTGCGGTAATTTCCTTTTCCACGTACTCATGAGCTTTGTTCACTACCATTCTCCTTTCCTCTGGTGTCAACAGGATATCTAAAAGAGACTGAACATCTGCCCAGGTTGGGTTATGGGTTATGAAAATCGTTTTAAACAGGTTTCGTACCTTTTCAGGATTCTCTCTCAAGCTGGGGTTATTGTTCCGCCAATTATACAAATCTGATGTAGTGAAAGGAACGTGCACAAAGGTTTGAAGGTAGGTTGGCTCACCGTCATCTTCGAGAGGCCCGGGTACCACTTGTTCTCTTAAGGGAAATACCCCATTTCCCTTCCCACGGCCAGGATCAGATTCCCTGTGATGTTTTCCCTTAACCCCGGAGTCTGCTCCTAACTGTACTCTCCATCCACCTCCCGGGGTTATATCAGGAGAAGTCGGGGATTCTGGAGATTGCCAAGCACCTGACAGCCATGGTTGGCGCTGTTCCAGATCCCTGGGTCGGGGAGTATTCTCATCCTCCGCCTCGGGGGGGGGAGGGGGAAGAAGCAGGAAGAGCAGATGCCAACGAGGAATCAGATGAATCAGGAGGAGGAGGGGGAAGAGGAAGAGAATAAGGTAAAGGCAGCAGAGTGGGGGGAGCCTCCGGCTCCGGACAGTCCAGGACAGGATTTGCAGTTGGTCGAGCCACAGCCATCTCACAGATCCCAACCCCCTCCCCCAATCCACATTCCTCCAAAATCTTTTTATCTCTACAAAGAGACATAAACGCTTGCGCATACATCAATTCCTCCCATTTACCATTCTGCCGGCAGAACAAAATCAATTGTAAGATAGTATTATAATTAACACTTCCCTCCCGAGGCCAGTGTTCTTGATCATCTAGCTGATAGCGTGGCCACGCAGTTTCACAGAAGAATTTAGCTTTCTTCTTAGTCATAGGATCCCCACCAAACTCTGCCCAATGTCCCAATACACAAGAGAGGGGGTACATTTCCTAACTTTACTGTTAATAGTACCCATCTCAGGGCTGCCTTCCCGGTTCTGACCGTCCGACTTACCTGGGATCCAGGGATCTGCCCTTAGTCCTCATACTCACAGGGGAAAAATCACTGGTCTTGGACTCGGGCCAGACAGAATACTTACAGAGATAATCCCAGGCAGGCATACTGACGGTAGGCCTTATGCCCTTTCTACCCTCTCACTCAGATGCCTGTTACTGGTACTTTCACTCTATGGCATTGCACCATTAGGCTACCGCTGCCTCAGCGATCCAGCTCCCCCTGAAGCAAAAGTCTCACCAGGAAAAGAGATCCCGGGGCGAGCCTGACATTTGATAAGGAAGAGCAAATCAGCTGGTCATCAGTCAGTCCAGGCAAAGCTTATCTAAGGCAGTCCCATCTGGGTCGCCAAAAACTGTTGAGCCCCAGCTCAAGTCTGGGTTCATGCCCAGTATGCAAAGGCCAATAAAGATACCAGGGGTGAAAGTATAAAGAAGATTTATTGCTAGCAATAAATGTGCAAGCTGAATGATTTCACATAACAAGCACACCAGATTTTCAATTCTAAGCCCCTTTTATACAGGGGTTATAGACCTTCATAAGCATCCTTGTTTGCTAATTGGCTATAAAGGAGTGACGCAAGGAGTTCTTTACTGAGCATGTCTCTATACCTGTGTTTTAGCTATGTATCTCATTAACATACATGTATGTTTCATTAGCATACCTTTTCCCCACCTAGGGGTGTGATTTTTAGTATTTTAATGAGCTCTTTGACCCAGTACTCTGATTCTGCTTTTGTTTTCAAGCCTCCTTTATCTAAGACTGTCTCCTCCTTATCATTGCAGATGGGTATTCGTCACATAACAGAGACTTTTGCTTAGGCTTTGCATAGTAGTTTCTAGGTCACTCCTTACACTTACAGCACATTGTAACTTTAACACTATTTAACATACCACAGATTTAATATCAGCTAAATGTAATGTGCAGCTTCACCCTCTCACAATGTATGTTTATGTCTCTAAAGTGTTTTCATTTACCACCTTAAAAAGTAAGGGAAAGATTGTGACTTATGTGAACTGGCAAGCAGGCACAGATCCTGTTTACTACAGTAATGTTACAAACCCCAGTCTTGTCTTGGAGCTCTGGGGTCACCAAGACAAACCATTATTTGGGATGAACATCACTGTATGAATATAAATAAGTCAGGAAGTTAGACCTTCATGAGAAATATGTTAATGGGTGCTCACGAAGTATGCATGAGAACAAATAAGAATGATACAGTTTACATATAGTAGGCTCCATTAAAAAAAAACAAAAAAAAACTTAAGACTTCACTATAGTACTATGTTGTCCTTTGTATTCACAAAAGACTACAGAAACCTGGGGCAGTACACTGTGAAGTTTAATGAAACTCACTGTATAATAAAAGTCTGCATTGTGTAAAGAAGCTTGATGAAACTGATTTGCTGGCAAAGTTTCCAACCACATCCACTTAGTTAGTATTATGGATCAAGTCTCTTTAGCCATTCTGCCTCAAGTCAATATAGATATGAAAGAAACAAAAATATTAAAGGGGGGGGAGTGGGAGGATTTTTTTTTTAATGAAACATTGGCTATTTTAAAAAATACCTGCTCCATTTTAAGTAATTTAATATTGGTTTCCATGGCAGCAAGAGCAGCAGCAGGCAACATAGAAATAAAGGTTCTGTTTTTTTGTAGATTTCAAAAGCATAGAGCTGGAAATGTCACTTTACCAAAAGCACATATGTGCTTTAGGATTAAAAAGGAATTTATAAACTGAAGTGTATTAACTTAATTTAAAAACTATTACAAAATATTGAAAAAAAATCATGATGCTTAACAGTGATGATGATCATGATGATAGCGCATGTAAATCTCTTAATAAACTTGGAATGTAGGGTTTTGTTGGAGATCTAGTTTTCCTTGGGCTGAAATAATTTATGAACCAGTTCTGTTCTTATAAAAGTTTTTGCATTGGTTCAGTAGAAGGATTTTAACTATTGTAAATTGGAGAAAATTTGTATTAAACTTTTCCTTGTTCTTCATAACATACTTGTGGCAAAACTCTAAAAAAAGGGTCAAATAAATTACAATTCTGTGATCTGTAATAATATATATTACTCTGTATATTTATGTGTGTAGGTATTTGTATGCTTGTGTATATTATATAGTGTATATAATATGCACATACATACAGTAGATAGATTGTATGTAGATAGAAAGATAGATATGCTACAAAAATCTGATGTGTATATCCTTCCTGGGGCACTTGGCAGAGGAAGTTGATGTGTGTAGAACTCTTGAGAACATTGCGTCTCTGAAACACTTATTGTATCCCCCACCCCTCGCTTTCAGAAAGTCTAATTTTAAGGCATTCAAAACTACATCTATTGTAACACATTTCCCTGACTGTTCTGGGTTCAAGTCATAGAAGAAAGGTGAGGCTATTTTTAAAATAGCTTACTACAGGGTGTCAAAGATATGGCCTGTGGTTTGGGTCCAGCCTTCGGAGTCGTGTCACCCAGTCCTTGATGTTGCCAGTGGGCCCTAGAGTTTACCCATAGGCACTGGGCATAGCGCACAAGATGTTCTTGTGGGCTGCACATGGTACTCGCTCCAGCCAGTCCAAGAATGTGCTGCATGTGGCTCCTTCAGCATGTTGGCTCCAAGCTGGACCTAGTGTCATGTCCCAGAGTGGCCACCACATGCGACATGTTTCTCAAGTGGCCAGAGCAAGACCACTCTACATGTGGCATTCATTGGTCCCTCCAGCACACATGCTGGTTCTGGCCTGCAGGGGGACTAGATGAGTAAACATCACTGTTTACTATAACTATATACACACACATATATATATATATATATAAAAGTCTGGATAGTTAAACAATTTTAAACATACCTGTAATTTTGTTTTTTAGAATCATCCTTGCCACGTAAAGATACAAAATCTGCTTGTAGTGTGCAGTGATAGCAGTAAGAGCTCCATTTGTGCATAATATGAATATTAGCAGAGAGACTGTCAATAATCTCAGCCAACTAGAGTTAATTTGCATAATTCAATCCTTTTGGTTGAACTGCTTTGAAAGTTGACATGCAAAGATGCATTTAACTGAAATGAAATATAGGCCTGTGGTAGTGAAACATTTGTTTCAAGGTAAGAATTCTCTCTTCTTGCAACTGGCAGTGAGACTTGTTGTTTTCAGTTTAGAATCCATTGTCCCTACCTGCTCATGGAGCTCCACCATAAAAAGTTTCTCACTGGTTGGTTCCATTTGTATAGAAGACTTTTTCATGACTTGGTATAATACTTTCAAGTGACCTAAGATAGACCTGGTGTGAGATGCCCTCAATTGAGATTGATTCAGGTTAGACTGATGCATTGAACTTCTGTATTGTTCCCCTCTTGATTCAAGATAGTTCTCTATCCTCTGGCATCCCAGACTGTTTTGTGTCTCCTCCCTACTGATCCTTCTCAGGGAGGTGTGCTAGCACTTGGCCCATGCTTGGCTGCTCCAGCCTAATGCCCAGCAGGCCCCTCTGGGCTGTCTCAGCACCAAGCAAGCACAGCCCCTCTCCCCAGCCCCTGCCTCCAGTCTTCAGCCACAGGCAGGCAGCAGGGGGAAGTGAAGTATCTGTGTCCCCTGCATGAGCCCTAGGACCTGCACACCTGAGTCTGTGAGCCATGCCCCTTCACTCCCAACACCTCATCACAAAAAACCTGCAACGTATACCAGGGCCCCACAATGTATACAGAGACCCCAAAACTGAGCCCAGAACAACCTCCACACTCAGTCCCAGCCCCCTTATACTCCAAAAGACACCTGCACACCCATCCAGAGACCCCATGCCCTGAAGCCTAAGTATAATCCCACAGACCCTGACCCAGGCACCTGCACAGTCGGAGACCCCCATGGAACCTGACCTTGGCACCCACAGGCAACGTCTCAAGGTCCAGAGCCAGGAAACCTGGACCCTGGTATAGATATGACCCTTTCCCAAACAGGAGCAGGTGTGAGCAGTTTACCTCTGGTGGGTTGGGCTTGAAGGGGACAGAGCACTGGTACTGGGCCTTTATGGAGGCAACCAGTGAGCTCTGTCTCTCATCCCCTGCTAGCAGGTACCCAGGTCATGTGCACCTGGGGTGCTGTGTTTTTTGACCCACAACTAGACGGTCCCAGAGTATTGTGGTCAGGGGAGGAGGGGAAGCACTAAGCATCCAAGCTAAGGCAAGCAGGTGCATGTCCATGGAAAGTTTAGGAGCAGGTGGAGCATATCCAGCTGCCTCGATGTTTCAGGGAGAGGACACTAGAAATTTCCAGGCTGGACTTGAGGTGTTGCCAGCATCATGGTGGCATCTGCTAGAAGCCCTTGGAAAGTTTAAGGTCATGGGGTAGCCTAGTCAGTGCAACTATGGTCACTCTGGAGCAGGGTCTGCACTTAGATGGAGTGAGAGGGAGAGGCAGGTGCCAAGATCTGCATCTATATGCACCCACTGTTCCTTCCTTCTATCTATCCTCCCCCTTGCAGTTGAACACTTGTCCACCTGCAGACACTGAGACCCCCCCCCCCCAGGCACTTCCATGGACCATGGAAAACCCTATCACGTGCTCCTACAGTACCCAACCTAGTCCCACAGTTGGATCCATGGGGAGATGAGGGATCTTGTCACCATCTGAGGCAAGCAGGAGACCAAGGACCAGCTCCACAACAGACACAATAACAGGGATGTGCTGAAGTGCATTGCTTAACAGATGCAAGTATAGGGCCACAACGGACTGGGTGCAGTGCATGGTCAAGACAAAATGGATGAAGTTCCAGTAAAAGTGCATTCATGATGCCAATTAAGTATGAGGGACAGCATGCCCTTCTACAAGGAGCTGCCCCACTTCTTTGCCATGGACAGGCCATTATACAGCACCACCAGGTGCAGGAGGAGTTGCCAGTGAGGATCCCCCTGCAGAAGGAGGCACAGAAAGGCCTCAGGATGATGGGACAGCTAGGTGCCCAGGAGGCAGGTCCCCAGGGGCCACAGGGCACAAGGTCTGCTGCTAACAGTGGTCCCATTCATGTTACTCCCTGGATCATCGCATGATCTAGGAGCAGAGGTACAAGTGCAGCTGGACCTGAACTCCCTTTACATCTTCTTGGCCATGGTTGGACACATGGATTACAGTGCACAAGGGTAAAGCTTCAACACCACAGTAATTGCAATTTAGGACCTGGACCCCAACGCTGCGGGGTCCACATTGCAGGAGACCCAGCCCTGGTTCTCAACCCTGTGGGACACAGCTGAACACATGGCCCCAGGACACTATTTCCAATACAGCTGCCAAAGGTATTCCATAGCTTCAGCCTTTGGTTCAAATGATAAAGTGTATTATACATTGAATTGTAATCCATTTTGGGTTTTAAGAGATCATTCTGATGCTTTCATTATTGACTAGAATATCAAAAACTGCTTTACTACATACATGCTATATTAGGGCTGGGCAAATATTTGGGCCTGAGAGCCACATTGGGAGTTATGATAAGCTGTCATGGGCCCAGTCAGCACTCCACTCCCACTCTCTGCGCCCCAGCTAACTACTCACCAAAACTCCCCATGAGGCTTTGGATGAATGGGGAGCAGTGTTCAGGAGTGGTACAGACATGATCCACCCCCTGCATACCCTGTCCTATGGGACAGATAGCAGGGGGCTATGGGGGGTATGTGGAGGGGGCATGTGCGCATGTTGAGGGGAGCTTCCTGAGATCCAGCTGAGGGTGAAGGGAGGGATGGAGAAGTGGGGGGGCACAAGCAGCAGAGCTCACCAAGTCAGTGGCTGTACCACTGGGGCAGCCTGTACCATGCTACTCCCAACACATACCAGCCCCAGCCCTGGCCCCAGCCTAGGCCCTGGCTAGTGGGAAGCTTCTGGAGGGACTGTTCCCAGTGTGACTGCAACTAGTCAGGCTTGCACTGTCACCCAGAGGCAAGGGGAGCAGAGCGGTACCTAGCCAGCTGCAGCCACACCAGGAACAGCCCCATCAGAAGTTGTGTATGCTGGCTGAGGCCTGGGCTGTCAGGGCTGTTCTACTCCCCTTGCCTCCAGCTGTGGCTGCTGCTTCTGCCCCTGCTGCCTCACTGGGCAGGGGGAAGCTTCAGCTGGGTGCTTCCTGCCCAATGCATAGAGCTCCAGCTACCAGCTACCTTCCACCCACTCCTCCCACTAGTACGTGGCTGCTCATCATGATGGGTGGGTGGAGGGTGTGAAATGCAGCCAGGTGCAGCATCTGGTGGGGCTGTTCCTAGTGTGACTACAGCCAGTTGGGTGTTGCTTTGCTCCCCTCACCTCCAGCAGCAGCTCCTCTTCCTGTTCCTGTGTGGACTGTCCAGGCAGGTGGGGCTTAGACCCATGTGGAGCACCACAGGGGTAGCTGCAGGCCAGATCCAGTCAGTTGGCTGGTTGGATCTGGTCCACAGGCTATATTTTGCCCACCTCTGTGATATATACACATTACTGTTGACAGGAAGGTCCTTATCTTGCACAAATATAAGATGGCTTGAAACAGAAAATGATCTAAGGCATATGACTGACATTTGAAAGTCAATATATCTATGGAAAAATAATTATTTGTGACAAGCAGAATATATTTTAGTATATAATGTTTCTTTTCTTAAAATATCAGACTATTTAAGGTGGAAGAAGAAAAGCTGCTGGATTTTTCCTCTAAGTGCTAAGAAAAGCATGTCCACGCTTAATGCATATATAAAGCTCTGCTGTGAATTAAATAATAGAGTATTTGACTTCTTAATAAAACAAAAATGGAGAGACCTAAATTCCTTTTCAATTTTCTTCTGTCATAAAAATATAAGGATTAAAATAAATCAGGAGGTTTTAATGGCATTGTAATATTTTGTACAGTATTTTTATTTTTTTTCTTAGTTCACTTCTCTTTTATTTTTATGAAAATATAAACAGTTTTCCTCTTACTCTTTTATGTTTTTCTGATATATATTTCCATTGAAATTGTTAATTTTCTCTGGTTCTCGTTTTCTCTTTTGTTTCTTTTGATGTGTATCACTTTGTTCATTTATCATTTTAATTAATGCTTTTTTTTTCTTTTTAAGTAGTGATGACAGAACCTTAAGTAGTTCTCAGTACTATAAGATTCCAAAAACTTTACAAAAGTTCCTAACATTTAAATATAAGTGCTAAATTTTAAAATAGTTTAAATTATGTAAATTGAACCAAAAAAGCATTCAAGATAATTTGCTCATACTTTGTATATGAGAAAAAGAGCATATATGTGAAAACTTACCTTATATAAGCTCTGAAAGTATTCTCTCTCAAAAGTTTATCTTGTTTGTGGATAAGCTATTTAGCTTACAGCTCAGTTCAACATAGAATGATTTTTATAAATTTTCTTGCATGTGAGAAGAATTACTCCAAACTCAGTTTTGATTTCCTTTCTGGATAAATGTTGAATGGCACCCTCAATCAGCAATTTATATAGGTTTTTGATCTCCAACTTTACTTAAATTGGTGACATAATAAAATCAAGTCAGTTCCTCAAGAGTAGACTCACATATCCATAATTTGGTTGTTTATCTTGTGTTGTGTTACTCTTAGAAAACTGCTACTTAAATTAGAAATTGGAAAATATTCTGTTTTAAATATGCAGAAATTCTAACTTGATACTAAGGATGACCTAATGTAAACCTGATCAGATTAAATTAATTGGCTCCAAAATAGGCCCTGTACCTGATTTGTCTGAATGCCTTGGAGAGAAGTGATGGAAGATGGAATAAAAAAAGTTCCCAAACTGAAACAATCAAGATAAAACTGAGAAGCCTCACTTACCTCATGTGGGCAAAGAAGGATTTATATTCCAGAATATTTAAGGCCTGATCACCATGGGTAGATAAAGTCAAGACAAGGGAATCAAGAGAACAGTATAATATGTACTGTATAGTTCTCTGAGTTTTGATCCACCATTTCCAGTATCAAGTCTAGACTGATTGAAATCTAACAATATCTAATGAACCGGTGGTTTTCACCAATTTTTGCAAATCTATGCTGACACCACATGGGGGGTGAGGCTACCAGATACTCTAGGTTGGGGCTAGGATCCATAATGACCAGATTAGATAGACTGAAAAAATGGCCCACAATTAACCAAATAAAGCTCAACAAAAGCAAGTACAAAATCCTGCACATGAGATGGAATAACTTTGTGCACAAGTACAGACCCAGGAATGATGGTCTATGCTGCCGTATTTAGGACATGCAAGACCTGTGGTTACATTGGACCATGAGATGAAATATGAATCTGGGAGGCAAGACTTATGAGGAAAGGCTGAAAAAACAAGGGATATTTAGTCCGGAGAAGGGAAGACCGAGGGGCAATTTGATAACAATATTCAAACACCTAAAAGGAGATTATAGAGAGGTTGGAGACAGCCTTTTCTCTGTGGCTATGTTTCTCAGGACTAGGAGCAGCAGGTGAAATTTAAATTAGAGATTAGGAGGAACTTTCTGACTGTGAAGATGGCCGCACCTTGAAACAAGCTACCTAGAGAAACTGTGGAATCTCCATCTTTGGAAATACTCAGGTTAGACAGACACTTGGTTTAATCAAGAATCATTCTACCTTGAGCAGGGGGCTGGACTAGGTGACCTTAGTTATGAGGTAACTTCTTTACTTTCCTATGATCCTGTGATCATCAGCTGGTACCCAATCCTATGGAGTCTATGAAACCAATGGCAAAAATCTCTATTTCTATCAACGACAGCAGAATAAAGTCCAAGATATACACAATATTACAAACTTTGATAGCTCCAGAATGCCTCATGCATGTCACCTTTCAATTCTTACATTACCAACCTCTAAGACTTGAGTGTGGCATCAAATTTTCAATGGTTTGATAAAACCTGACCCAAGAATTCAGTGGATATAATAGTTTACTTGGAGCACATCACTCTAATCTTAGATGTCATGCTCCACTCTTAGATGCCATTTATTTTTCTGAAAATACCTACGTAAGAAGTCCTTCTAAGGAAGAACTTCTAAATATCTCTTATAATAGTATTTGTTTAAATCTGCTTTGCAAGACATCTAAGATATTACATATAGTTGCACGTGAAAAGGAATTAACTGATGTGGGATTTCATTTCTTTCAGGGTCTTATTCCGTAGACAAATTAATCACAGGTATTATCTTTACATTAGTAAGAATGAGCTACCAAGAAAAGCATCCACAAAAGATTTGAATAGGGGACTAAATAATGTTATAAGTAGTACAAAATGTATAATGCATTCCTTTTCTTATCACAAGAAACTTTATTTTATTTAGGAGTCAAGATCCAATGCTGATCCAATGCCCTGTGCACTGCATAAATAAGGATTAGGCCTTGAGGAAACTCAGCTTTTGTACCACATGCGCTTCTGCAGTTAAGCACTCATGGAGATTAATATACACTAAACATAGCCCAGAGGAACAAATTACATAATTGATTACCTTATTTATTATAATCTACAATTTTTATTTAGTTGAAACAGATACATTATTAAAATATGGTTCTAATCTGTAAAGTGATAATGTAAAAATGTGGTGGTATCAAGGTTGTCTGAATGAATCAACACCGCCTAGTTGAGAGGGTTTTAACATAGAAAAAAACAAAACAAATGCCCACTCACAAACAACAAGCAAGCCAAACCCATTACAATAGCTTATCTATAAGGATAAATCAGTTCCCCTCCTTAACCCGACATATCCCACATACTTCTGTGTCATATAATGGACACAAGTTCCTTGAGGTGACACGTCCTTCCTTCCTCGTGAGACTTTCAAATCTGACTTCCATACTGAAAGGGAGTTAGGGGTGTTTAAGTCAGCTTTTCCACCCAAACACTTTGTCAGGAAATAAAGTTCTTCCCTTCTGTCTATGGGTGTTTGACAGGTTTTTTTGCTGTCATCCTTTTTTCCCTCTACTTTTTCACTCTACGTTTTCACCCCAGCAGGCCCAGTATTTTAGGGGCCTCAGTGTGATTTTACTTCACTCTGAGGTGGATGAGTGTAACAGGGGGCCATCCTGGGGCCAGTTAGATGTTGGCCCACCCACCTGTCCCTGTGCAAACCACTCACCTCTCTTTCCTGCCATGTCTTGATGATAATAATTAAGATGGTAGTCAGGTAGGAGGCTGCCCATTTAATACACCAATACCTAGGGGTTACACATGACTCCCACCTCCCCTTTATCGTGTCCCAAGCCTTATAGGTGTTATTACTATCTGTCACTTCTGTGCCCCTCTGGCACCAGGGCTCTTGGTGCTCCTATAGTTGCAGCCCCCTCTCTCTGTGCCTGACACTGGGCTTTATCCAAATTGTGTGCCCCTTTCTCCAGGCACTAAGAAGGTCTCCAAAGCTCACCTTATGGCCTCATCTCGGTCCTCCAATGTAAACAGAAACACAAGCATAAGCTCCTAGGCTATAATATAATATTATCAATGATAACAGTGCTATGCCCCTCTAAAGGGGAAAAACTTCCGACCGTAGGACAGCATGCCCCTAGCCCTAAGTGTTAGGCCCCAGCCTAAGTCTGGGTTCGTGCCCGGTATGCAAAGGCCAATAAAGATACCAGGGGTGAAAGTATAAAAATGATTTATTGCTAGCAATAAAAGGTGCAAGCGGAATAATCTCCCAAGACAAGCACAAGCACATTCAATACTGAGCCCCTTATATACCAGAGGTTGAATCTTCATAAGCATCCTTGTTTGCTAATTGGTTATAAAGGAGTGACGCAAGGAGTTCTTTACTGAGCATGTCTCTATACCTGTGTTTTAGCTATGTATCTCATTAACGTACATATATGTTCCATTAGCATATATCTTCCCCGCCTCGGGGTGTGATTTTTAGTATTTTAATGAGCTCTTTGCTCCAGTACCTCTGATTCTGTTTTTTGTTTTCAAGCTTCCTCTATCTAAGACTGTCTGCCCCTTATCATTGCAGATGGGCATTCGACACACAACATTCACTTTTGCTTAGGCTTTGCATAGTAGTTTCTAGGTCAAACCTTACATAAGTACCTGGGAGGCTTTTGGAGTCTTGCAGCACTTGGGCAGTAAAGCAGGAAGCACCAAGTCTCAGGTAGCTTCCTCATGCAGGAGCTCCTTCTTTGGCAATTACCAGATAGTGTCCCTGCAAGCTGCAGCCCTGGGCTTATATGCCCCAAACCCTGCTTCCTTCCATTTGTGTGATGCCTGCAGTTGTTACCCACCTACAGGTGGTACCCTTAGGCTGTTACCCTGGCAACCTGCAGTTTGGAGCTGTGCTTAGCCTGAAGAGCTCCCTGGCCAGGCTGCTTCAGTCGTAAAGCAGCAGGCACATCTTAATGCCCTGCTACAATGGGTCATCTGCCTGCTTGCTGCTTTTTGTAACTTAGTCTTTAGGGTAAGATGATTCCATGTTACAAAAGTCAGCACATTAAGATCTTACCAGGAATTAAGCAGGATGGAATTGGATCACACCTATGCACTTAGTGATAGAAGTGAAGCTGGCTCTAATTCCTTTACTCCTTTAACTCTCCTCATGGATAATTCAAAAATAAGAGCAAAAAAGAGAAAGTAGCAGAGGTGACTGATGCCTCCTAAGTCTGGGGGGGTACCAGCAGTTGTTTGTCAGCTCGGGGGGGGGGGGGGTCCCCCAGCTTCTGATCTCTGCCCCCAAAAGTGCTGGAAGCAAAACTAGAAGTGCTGTTGGTGCTTCTCTCAGTGCTCCCACTCCCCAGCTGGAGCCAATCTCGGGGGGGGGGGGGGGGCACCGGCCAGCACTTCTCTAGGCATCCCCACTCCCCAGCCAATAAGGGTCAATTTCAGGAGGTGCACATGCCCCCCCACCCCATGCCCTTCCCTATGCATCACATATAGAAAATAGTATATTCTTCCTCTGCCTGTATACTTGTACACCCATAGTGAAATAGTGAACTTCTATACTGGATAGTTTGAGAGTTCAAGGACAGGATATAGCTTTGATAGTATTAAGACATCTTTGTAGCTCCCCAAACTAGGACTCCCTACTGCACTCTCTGCACAAGATAGGTATGCTGGAATTCAGTGGCCTTAAGTGAGGAGAACATCACAAGTAAGACAGCAAGCCAGGTCAATGGTATATTGGACATTTTCTAGGCAGTGGCAGAGAGAAAATGACAGCCCAGGTGCTACTGTAATAGCTCTATATTAAGCTGGTGTTTCCTCATACTGGTCATATCTGCTTGACTTACCACTAACTCAAGATTTGTACATCTGCCAACCCAATTTCACTTAACTCAACATGCTATTTTGCTGCTCCTCTAACTCACAGTTACAGAATGTGGCAGAGCCTTTTATGCAGCTTAATCTCAGTTTGGGCACTAGGCAGCAGAGTTACTTTATACTGGGAGTGTCAACACAAGACTACTGTGCACTGGTTACTACACATTTATTTAGTACTTGTTACTGTGCAGTAGTACCAGCAAACACCTTTTAAATGATGCTACTGTTCAATGGCCTAATAATACTGAGAAGTAGCATGTTGGCACTGTTAGTGCTGTGACGTGCTACTGCACAGTATTTGGCTACTATACAGTCAGTGTTTCATGTAGATGCGACCACTGGGTGCATCTACACATACACTTTGCTGTGGAGTTGACTCATTAGATCTGCACTAACGTGTCACAGTTTATATGTGCACCGCTATTATAGTGTAGTAACCTAATGAATTCTGCCATAGGATAGGACATTGGGGGCAGTACTATTTTACAGTGGAGTACTTGACTGAGCTGAAACATACATGTAGATGGTGACCAGGGACATTTTTGCACCCAGTCAACCCAGCCAGCCAGAGTCCCACTCCACCCCGGCGCAAATTGCTGCTGCCTTGGGTGCACACCTAGATACTGCACCTGAAAATAGTTCATTCTAGCTCAAACAGCTCCAGAGTTTATTGTGTCACATAAATTGCACATGTATATCTACCCACTATAGTTGAGATTACTGAATTGAGTCCTTAGCCACTAAATAATCCCAAGCAAGTATAAAAGTGAGAGAGCTACCTAAAAGTGCAAGTTTATTGTTGTTTGTTTGTTTTCCTTTTATCTGTTGAGAAAATTCTGAATAGATGCACTGGAGACTCTTAGGATAGAGTCCCAATATAAAAGGATTCATTTAAACAAAAAAGAAATGAAAAAGAAAGAAAAAGAAACCTCTTGACTTTTGGTAGTGACCCATAGAGAAACTATCAGAGAATCAGAAATACATTGTACCAGAAAAAGACCATCCTTAAAGTTCATTCAACAAAAAGGATGCTTCAGCCATTCTGGACTCTCTCTGAAGAAGGCAGATGGGAGTGAGAAAAATGAAGAATAACTTCACACAAGAACTGATTCAGCAGAGCACTTCAGAACATACTTACATAAGCATGCAACACATGTTTAAGTCCTTTTTGAATGACTTCAGTAGAGTTATAATTGGTTTAGAGTAGCTCAGATAAGATAAAGCTTAGCAGTGTTTTTGATTAATGGGATTGCATTCTACATCTAATGAATTTATGAAATTGGATGCTGAAGCATTCTGCAAAAGTAAACAAGAGGTGTAATAACTACTAAGAAAAGGAATGCTAAATAAACTATGTAGATTTACAAATATTCATGCTAATTTCTGATAGCTTATATCAGCAGTAAATTAGTAGGTATCACACAATGTCTTAGCTCTTCTAGCCAGTGAGTAGATACATCAAGCTCCCCCATTTCCCTATCCCTCCCCATATATTTGTGCTAGGGCAAAAAGAAGCTGGAATTAGTCTCATGTTTCTGAATCTAGGAGGCAGTTAGACTGAAAAAGGTTAGAAGCAGGATTCTGATTTCTTTGCATGAACACAGCCTGAGTCACACTTTGTCTAGGAACTAAAATCTTCTATTCTCTTCCATGTTTACTCCATTTTGCTACCTGGGGCAATACTTAATCATATTGTTAGAAATACTGAATACATTAACTGTTGTATGTGTCCTGCACACTAAGTCTTTTAAAAAATAAAACAAAACAGGTATAGATAATGAACAAAGACAGTGAGGAAATGAGTGGTAGCAGACTTGCTATGGTTACAAAAATAACTCCTCTGAGTCATTAGTCCCAATCTGCTTTTAATTAGGTTGGTGTAAATTCTGACTAAGTCTACGGAAGCTATGCTAGTTGTGAAAGCAGAATCAAGCCTTGTGATTAATTCATCTGTACTCTTATTTTATTACACACTCCTGAAACATAGGTCATTCTTTGTCATTAAAACAGTATTTTTCCATTCTTCCAGTAGAAGTCCCTCAGGTCAAACAGAGTATTTCTTCTACTAGTTTAATCTTATATTATTATCCATTTTTTCAATGAAGGGATTCAAAACAAAACAAAAAAGGTTCAAAATAATCATAGTCATTAAGATCATTAAGATCCCATGGCATTTTTCCCTAGAAGTAGGTGTGCTAACCTTGGAGTCCTGATAAACACCTAGTAGTTATATTCACTCTTTCTAGAGTTTTCTTATATTCTCAGTTGGATAAAAATAATCTTCAGTTCTTGTCTTAAGTATTTGCACATTGGGTGTTTTGCATATGCTTTGTATATGTATATGTTTCAGTAGTGTTTGTATAGTAATTTCTCAATGCAGCATAAGCTCTTTGCCATCAGCTTGTAAGCTTATTATGTTGGTTTAATATATATTTGGTTGAAAAAAATATTAAAAAAATAAGATTTCTATCAAATATAAAAACACTTATCTGAAGTTATTTACATTTAACTAGAAATGTCAGGGTGAGGAGATAAAAAGAAGATTTTACATTAAAAAAAATAGAATATGACCCATCTGTTTCAATGCTGAATTTTCAATTTTTAACTCTTTAACTTCTTATCTATGTTTCTTTGGCAGGTTTTTATGAGTTTTGTTTCTTTTCAGATGGATCTCACACAAGGATTTTAATATTAGAATAGTTGGATATATCATCACTAAGAGACAAAGAAAATAATGTATCTTTCAGAGGTAGTAATAACGTACACAATATTTTCCCTGTTCAGTTGAATAAGATATTTAAAATACAGAATATGCAACTACAACAAAGGGTGTCATAGATCCTACTTTAAATATTCCCTAACAATATACGGTTGAGTAGGCCCAGCTTTTGGTGTGTTAATTTATTGAATACATATGTGTGACAAGCTTATGAAGAATTATGGGCCATCTTAATTAAAATTTGTCCATCATCATGAACATAGTCATCCTTATTAGCCTTAACTAATGTCCATATGATTAAGGGCTGCTGATAAACAGTTAAGATTTACCTACCATATTTTCAAAGAGTCAGAAATTACAATCCTTCAGCTCCCTTTCTGAAGAAATTAAGCCTTAATGCACTGATGACTCATGAGGTTCACTAGATTTATATATTGTGAAAACTGGCAGCTCCACACTTGCAATAGGTTTTCTGCTTTTCAGTTAAAAGTTGCTAATGGATACAGTCCTTTCACACCTAAATCAGCAGAGATATGGCCTCTATAAGATAAATTCAAATGCTTGCATTCTCCAATGAAGGAAAACCTTGGGAGCTACTAAATGTTAATATGGTGCCATTTTGGCCTTCTAATTACACTTTAAAGCATGTTCTAACAAGTAGATGGGCTATGTCCTATGTGAGCACATTTTCTAGAAGTTTTGTATTCAAATCAATAAGAATACTTTTTAAAAGCAGCTAGAAATATGGCAAGCAAGTAAAAAAAACCCACATGTTCATTTTATAAACACTTGAAACATATGGGATGCTAGAATTACTGGTATATTATTATTCACCACATGCAAGATTCACTAGTTCAGTTATTTATCTGAACCAGCTTTGACTTCAGAAACGACATCTTCTGTTTTGCCAGATTTCAAGCAGCCAGCAAAGTTTACCCATCACTGTGGGAGACATGTCAAAAACATGCAATGCAAGGACAATAAAATACAAAAATAAATTCCTACCATTAAAGGGTATTTCTTACTAAAGTTTGATGAAATAGGCCAAAAATAGTGTATTTGATTTTGATGGCATTTTAAAATTGACTTTACATCTTCACTGATGTTCTGGCACCACTAGAACTATCTCAACCACTTACAGTGCAGCAATAGATAAAGCAAAGCCATGAGTCTGTGTCATTGCACCCCCCCCCCATCCTCATCCGAGAAAAGACAGAAGAAAAAGGGATATGGGTAAATTAGCCTGTAACTTTGTTAAGTCATTCAGAGGTATCCAGCAATATTTTGTACAATAAAGGGCATTCCTTAAGAAATAGTTTCCACTCCGCAGAAGACTCCACTCTACTACAGTCAGTTTTACTTAATTAGTGCACTCTGATTGCCCTACTTTTGGGCAGATGTTTGGGGGTAGATTAGGGGGATCTTATCTTGATTTTTAAAATAGCCACCCAATCTAACTTAGTTTGTCCAAGTGTGGACCTTACACTTAGACCTGGTCTCAGTGATTGGAAATCAATCTAAAACCATAACTGTACATAGACCAGTCTAAAAATGGTAGAACCCAATGTAAGATAGACCTAGATCAATGCACACTCAAACTTAACTGATCTAGGTTAGATGAATGAATTGAATTTCAATATAGTTATCTGCGCAGCTCCAGGGCTGGAAAAGCCCACCTGCTGGTCTCAGTCCCAGAGTTGCACTTTTTGTTCCCATCCCCATCACACCAGGTTATTTTTAGCCCCTTAACCCTTCACACCTCCCTGCGGAGCTATCCCCTGACCCCAAAACCTCCATCCCACAAACCTCTCCAGGTGCCAGTTTTATCAACGTCTGCTGGTGACAGGAACCAGGGAACTAAGTAATGGTGGGGAGAGGGATGGGGGTGTAGGCTTGCCAGAGGGGGTCAAAGGGCTAAAAATAGCCCCTGTCCCCCCAGCCTCCCCATGGACCCTATGAGCCCCACTGATCCCATCAAACCTTCCCAGACCTCACTAAGCCCCTATGGATCCCACCAGGCCCCATGATTCTTCTACTTTATCCTGCAGATTCTGTTTGCCCTGCCCCCCGATTCCCCAGCAGATTCTACCTGTACCCTGATCAGTCTCACAGCTCCTGTTTGCCCCCCCAACCTCCCTAATTACTCCTGCAGATCCTACCTGCCTCCAATCCCTCCTAAAAAGCCCACCTGGCCCCCCAACCCCTCTAAAGATGCTGCCTGCACCTTCAATCCCCCTAATCCCTCTTGTGGACACCACCTTCCCCCAGTCACTCCTGAAGATATTACCTGCCCCCAAATCCTCCATATCTAACCTGAAAATCCTGCTAACCCCCCCCATTTCCCCACAGACTCCTTATGCACCCCAACTGCTCTCACAGATCCTGCCTGCCCCCTCAATCCCCACCTCCCCAATCACTCTTGCAGGATGCCCTCCAATTCCTCTTGTGAACACTGCCTGGGCCCCCAATCTCCCTGCAGATCTTGCCTGCACCCTGATATCCCCCCCCCCAATTGCTCCCATGGATCCTGCTTGCCCCAATTTGCCTGTGGACCTGCAATCCCTCTTCGGAATCTGCTTGCTCCCCCATCTCCCAACACCCCCCGCTATCCCCCTCATCCCAATTTACCTTAGATCAGGTGCCATTTTTAAAGTGATTTTACTTCTCATAACCTCCCTAAACATCTGTACTTAGCTTTGTACAAGGATCAAGGGCTGGGGGGAAAGGAATGATCTATTCACTACATAAGAAACAAGAAGCCCCAAATTCTGTTCCCTAGTTTCTTTAGGAGCGACCTTGCCTGGTCCTATTCAACTTTGAGTATGAGAGAAACAAACACATAGTGCTTCCGTTCCCACCAAACTCGTAAATAATTGGTTCAGTTCCTTCACTAACATCAGCCAAAGATATATCTCCTCTTATTTTAGAGAGTTGTACCCTAAAATAAATTTATTATGAAATAATAAAGTGGTCACTTGTACCACTTGACAATAGTTCACAATCATCTCCAGGATATTATTTTTATCTTCATTACTTCTTCCCCCCACCCCAATGATTAAATTGACAACCTTAAAGAATCCCAAAATGTCTTCTCCAAGATCTTGAGTACCTTTTAGTTGGCTATTTTCTAGCAGTTACAGAGTGTAAAATGGGTATTTTTTGTACTTGGGAATGTCCCTCATACCACATGTCCTATCAACTTTGAATCATCAAACCACCATGAGTCAGTTATCAAACTCCAGATTGACTACCTAGGTAAACTGGCTCATCACCTGAAATGCACAACAGGGTGGGTCTAGACATTATTCCAATTTCATCACAGCTTTTCTTGAGTGGTGAGGACATTGCACCATGTGCACAGCTGCATATACATTGGGCAGGCTGTCAGGAGGAGGAAAAAAGGCATAACAGCTTTCACTGCTGCTTCTGCCTGACTGGGGCAGCTCTCTCTGGTCAGCAGCAGCACTGGGGGAATTTGATATCTCTACTAAGTAGTCATCCCATGAACCCCAGGGTCTCCTGGTCAGAAGCAATCAAGAGGGGGTGGGGAGGGGAAATCCCATGCACACATACTTTCCCCTACATGTGCAGGGAATAGGAAACACCCTGCCAAGCCAGAGCACAGCCCAGGGTCTCCCAGGCAGCAGCAAGCATATGGGTTGGGAGGGAAAGGAAGGGATTTCCCACTCTCCTCCCACACTTACTAATACCTTGGAGACCTCGGGCTCTGTCCAACAGAGTAGGGTGTCCCCCACTCCCTGTTCACATGGGGAAGTGGAGGAGGGATCCTTTCTCCCCTCCATGTTTTCTGCTGCCCAAGAGAATCCTGGGCTATGCTCCAGCAGGGCAGGGGTGACCCTGCTCACCTGCTTTGTGCTCACATGGAGGTTGCGGGGGTGGAATTTCTCCTGTGCTTTGTGCTTCTGGGTAGGGGGAATGAACCTGGGGCTCAGACCTATGCTGGGGCAGGGTTTCCTTCTATTCTTTTCCAGATAACTTTACACTGGAGTTGGAGCAGTGCACTCAGGGGTGCTGGAGGACTGGCAGTGTATTCCTTTGCTACACATCCAAATTAAAGCTGGATAGCAACGAGCTATAACATTAGTGCATATTCTTGAGCTCTAACTTTAGTGCTGATTAGACATTTTTATAGTGTGATTGGTACTTTGTATGTGTAGCTGGTCTCAGTTACTTGTGGAATTAGCCAGTTAATTGGATAATATCTGTAATGTGTAGAGGGGGCCTACTACTCATCAGCTATAGACCAAATGGACAACCATGTAGCCACAAAGCAAAATACAAATCCTTTTGACTCTTTTGCTTCCCAAAACATGTCTCTCTTATTTGTACCAATTCCAAGCTATAGTATCCCTGAAGGCCAGGCACTTGAGTTTCTGGAGAAAATCAGACTGGGGACCATGGTATTCTGACTGAATGAATTAACACCACCATTTATTGCTTCCTCTCCAAACTACATTTAATGTTCCGGAGAAATGGCAAATTAACAGAAGTGAAGAACACATTTCCTGTTTTCTTTATGAATATAAAAAGCACTATAAGGTCTGAGAAATATTTCATGGCATAATTTCTCCATGCTGACTTTCCAAAATGCCTCAGTTATATCCCTAAAGGATTACTACAGTGTACCAGGTATTTATTTATGTCTTGCATACATTCATTCTTTAGAATCAACACTAAGGAACCTAACACAGAGATATGGACTTTAGAATTGGATTACAATGACCAAGTATGCTTTATGATTTCCAGGCAGAAATCTGAAGCTAGATTTCAATTGATTACCTAAAGACCAACTGCTCTGTGATTTTTTTACCACTGTATTATGCAAGATTTTAGCTTTGATCTGTTAATTGGTTTTGTGTGTCTGATAATATTTTCATATCACGTTATATAAGAAAACCTTAGAGAAACTGGATTAAAACACATAAACATGAAAATGTATAGGGCCTAGTGAGTTTTTGTTTTGTTTTTTGTTTATTTTTGGGGGGGTTGTTTTGTTTTTCATTGTTTTTGTTTTGGGGGTTTTTTTTTTGTTTAGTTGGAGAGGATAGAGAACTGGGTTTCTTATATAGATTTATGTTTGCACTAAACTGAGTTGGACCTTATGGCTGCTGACGGATGTAAAAAAAAAAAAAAAAGAAGAAAAAGAAAAAGAAAAACCAGAGCCTTACTTTAAACTCAGCACACCCCTGACACCAAGCCCAGACCATGCCCAGGAGAGGCATTATGTTAGTTTGCCCTGGCTTACCCAACTTCTATATAGATCGGGTTCTTCAGTGGCCTTTTTTGGTGCTTTTATCTAGTAGCTGATTTAATCAGCTTTAGATAAAAAAACACCAAACAGACCCATTGAAGCTCCTGATCTATATAGATGTTGAGGAGCTGGGTCAAACTGACACTCTGCTTCTTTCAGTAAAACAAGTTTTGTTTTATTTTTTTTTTTCACATCTGTCAGCAGCTTATGTGGCTAGCTAGGATGAGGAATAGGGGAAAGAAAACATGGTATCCCTTTATAGTTCACTGGACACTTAAGGGTACCTAGAACTGGAGGCCCTAAGGAAATGACAAAGATTGCTACTCCTCTGCACTTCCCACTCCTCAAAGCACCTTCCTGTAAAAGGAGTAGGAAAGAAAAAAGCTCAGGTAAAGCCATGACTATCCTGCACATCCAATCAGTTCTAGAAGAACAGGCAAGGTGGGGGAAGGAGTACACTCTATGAATTACTAAGTACTGTAGTAAGTTTATGTCTTCTAAACTCAGTAAAACTTGGGGCAGGTTGACACAGGAATAATTTTGTTGTAGGCTACATTGATTATGTGGAAGTCATTTGAAGAAAGCCAACCCTATTCAGGACAGCATGGACTTGGATGTTTTCCTGAAGCATGTGATCAGGGGTTTTCATGAATAGAGGCTTCACTTTAAGTACAGAATGTTTCATCTATTTTATATACCCTCAGATTTATTCTTGCTGTTACATATTAAATTAAAATAATAATTTATATTTTTTTAATTAAAAAAATCAATTTCTTAAAAATATCAAGCACTACCCTAACTTTTCTACCAATTAGCTGAGATTTTTAGACTGATTTGAATAGGAAGTTGGTCCATATGTTGCAGTTTTTTAAAAGTGCAGAAATACTATACATTTTGAAGGTAACCAGAAGTAAGAGATGAAAAAATAACACAATATTGAATCTATTGTGAGACTGCTGTAAAATGTGATGTACATATAAAGATCCATTATGTGCCATACTTAATTATTCTATATTCCTAGTCATTTTTGTGTTTTCCAATTGTTTTAGAATAATTTTCTGCTTTATTTTCCATTCACTTAGCAGTAATTAAAGTGCTGTTTTCATTTTCTGTCAATTAGCACAAGATATATTTCCTCCTTCTTTGAAATTATTATTACTACTAGTTATTTGTATTTGTATTTAACTACTACTAAAATATTTGTAACATGTTATATAACAAAATTAGATAGCTACATAAAAGTACAACCAAAATTTGAATCATGGTCATGGTCCTTCAGGCTGCTTGCAGAGGTTGTGGTGGCACAGAGAGGGTGCTGCTATGCAGAGCCAGCCACCGCACTGTGCCAGTCCCAAAACCCTTACTTTGAGCATCTCCCATGGGCTGCCTACAGCTGGCTGTTCTGCTTCCTGGAGATCACCTGCAAGCCTGAGGAAACGCTGCCACCACCCAGATCCCGGGCTCTGATAGCATTCTGTGCAGCCCCTGGGCACACACCCTGTGAACTTTGGGGTTGCTTTGAGCATAGGTGATATTTCTGGGTGCCTCTTTCAGCCTGAAGCATCCCAAAATAACCACAGGTAGGGCTGAAGGAACATAAATGAACAAGCTCTTCTGGCCAAGCTGGGAGCAAAAAGGCTTGCCTCTTCTCCATAGTACCACAGCAAGGCATGCTGTAACCCAATACCTTTATTGATTGTGGCGGGGGGGGGGGAGGTGGGGAGTAGGGGGGAGGTTAAACAAGGAGGTCAGAATACACTTTGAACAAACACTACCAATCAGAGCCTTATACAGTCTTGGACTTAATAATCTTTTTAAAGCACATCTGACCTGGATAGAAATCCTAACTCCTGGCTAATTCCAATCTTTACTTACAGATAATCATCCAGGCAGCTGCCTGGCAATACTTTGCTTGTGTTTTTTCAAAATGCCCGTCAAAGGAAAAGAGCATTCTCCCCTCTCCTCAGGAATTTATCTGTCCAGGTCACCTGGTAGACCAGCCCGAACCAAAAAGAAAGCAAGAGAGAGAGAGGGGGGCTCACCTGGAATGACCCAAGTGCAGCGAAGAGAGAAGGGGATTTTTTTCACAGAGGTAAAAAAACCCTAAAAGCTGCTTTACTTTAAATTTGTCATGCCCCCACACTGAGCCCAGCGCATGCCCAAAGGAGGAATCACATTAATTGGACCTGGCTCACCCAACATCTGCATAGACTGGGTGCTTAGGCAGGGCTTTTCTAGCACTTTTATCTAATTCCTTTGGAGCACCCAATCTATGCAGGCACTATGCAAACTAATGCGCTGCTTCTTCCAGTAGAGCTCGGGGGGGGGGGGGGGGGTTCATGTCTGTCAGCAACCTCAGTGCCAAATATACTGTTCAGTGGACCCCCCCCAAAAAAAAGACTCATGCCACATACCAGTTGTCATGCATCCAGAGCATCATGATATGTGAAGAACCACTACTGAAAAGTTTCTTCCAAATTAATAAAAAAGTAATTATGTACATTTAAAGTTTTTATGTGTAGGGGGGAAGAAATCTTTGCTGAATGAAATTTTATTTAAAAAATAGTGATGGTTTATTTTCTAAACTCTGCTTTTCATCTAAATATTCCTCCTATTCTTTATAATAACTTAATGATTCAGCCTTCTATATCAACACCATCAAAATTGCCATGCATGGTCTTATGTCCCATCTGGACTATTGAAGGATGACCCAAAGAGGACACAGAGAGATAGATAGCTGTGTCAGTCTCAAGTCAGGCAGAAAGCATGGTAAATTAGCACCTTATAGACTAACTAAATCAGAGATATAGCATAAGTCTTCATGAGTTCAAGCTTCGTCAAATGCTGTGAAAGGACATACACAGAGTAGTGTATGAAACAGAAGGAATGTTTTAAATACAAAAGCTAGGATGAGAGATAGGGGAGGCAGTACAGATTAAAGTATCTTTCTGCCCTAATGGGTGTTTTTCCTATTCCTTTTTTGTGTTCTTCCACTGTCTTCACTTTTTCCATTTCATTTTGTTAAGTTGCCAGCCTGTACTACTGTACTTCTTCAAAATTAAGTATACTTTTACTATTTATCTACTTTCACATCTCCCAGTCTGCTAATGATGGCAGGATTTATCATCCATTTATCAGTTCTGAACTTAGTCATCATTTCATTTTCTATTAATTTATATCTTATGCAAGGAATGCCCTTCTGTCCTTTAAATCCCACTCCAAGGTCCTCTCCTATTTTGTTGGCTACATGAAGGTAGAAGTTCAATGGCTTGTAATCATCCACATAGTAGTAACATAATTAACATTTCCTGTGGGTTTGCTCTTTTGTTTTGTTTTTGTTTTTCATATCTTAGAAAAATTAAAGCTTCAACCTGAAAGTTGTGCACATGGTCATCCTACTAAGTAAACCTGTCTGTCCCCATTATCTTTTTTCTTCCTCCTGCCTGCTTGTGACATTAACCTTTTGCATCTCACTTCACTTTGGATTGTAAGGTTCAGGTTTTGAGTTGATTGGAGCCTGTGGACATCACTGTAATACAAATAATAGGACTAACCACTGAAGTCATATCCAGTAGGTGTCTTTAGAGTGCAGGTCACTGGAATGTGAACCTGTGAGAAAGGAAGAGTATGTATTTCTAAGGGTAAGAAAGAAAACAAAGGTAAATGGTTATAACAGAGATGAAAGAGCACACAAGAGTGAGCACTCAGTCTGGAGGGGGTCGACCTTGGTTACACTCCTCTTTCCACTAACAGTTCATGCAGTTTTCCCAGTACAGTCTACTTCTCTTCCACCTGCCCTGTGTTGAAAGAAAGAAGTAATTAGTCCCATATCTGGAAGTGAGGGGCTAGAGGTCCATTTTCAGGAATGGGTTTAAGGCTAAGAATCAACAGGACAGAGGTGTTTCCCATTAAGGTGTAAAAGCCCCAGAGAACAGTGGAATATAAAACAGTGTTCTCTAGCTCCTGGCTCAACATGCTGGCATTTGTGATTTCTGAGGCACCTAACCCTCCCCCAATGTTTTAATAGACACCTATGTCCATAACTCAAGACTATAAATTCTCCTACGGTGTTAGAATGTTCTTGGAGGCTAAGCATTGTGATATCTAAGTCCCTTTGCATATCTGGGCCAAAAACACTTTTGGATTAAAAAATGTGGCATTTGATAAAATCCTGAATTATTATGGACATGATTACTGTAGTTTGTAAATTATTAATGCATAAAATGTTATACATTTTCCATTCTAGCAAGTTTATACTATTCTTTCTATTGTTTAAAAAGACAAAAGAACTTGCAAGCACTTGTAGATACAAACAAATTCTTCTACAAGTCACTTATGCAAGTTGAGGCTTTTTCCCTAAAGAGGCTCAGAGAGGCTGAAATTGTCAAACGTAAGTGTAAGTGTATCTTTGCCCTTCACTCACTGTTATGAGGCCAGACAGATATTGTCAAATATCATCTAAATGTAAAAAAGTAAGCAGAAAGGATCCCTGATGACATATGAGCATTATTGACTTGTCATAACTCTAAAGGAGAAGCTTGTGAAGAATAGAATTTGTTGTGTAATCCAACAACTAGCTAATTATGATACACACACCAGATGTCTAGATCTACTTTAGACCTACTTCGAAGCACTCAATCATAGCTATTTTAATTAGGTAAAATGTAGGAAAAGTGTTCACAAAATAGGTAACTTAGCTACAAAGTTTAGGTGGTGCTCAGCATTACAAATAGATTCTTTTCAAAATTTCTAAACCGACAAAATTGTTTTGAGTAATTCAAGCCTTTATCAGGCATCCAACATTATGTTTCTTCTGAGATGAGATGTACATTATTTCTAAAATATGTGCTTGAATCCCCTCAGGCTGAGAAGGGTGTAGAATATATTGGTTTTTAGGGGAAAAGAAGGAGCTATCAGGAAGCTAACTCCAGAAGCTTTGGATCTTAAGTTATGAAGGCACCTATTATGCAACCTGAATGAGTCACCTTAGCTCCTTGAGGAGAGAAGAAAGGCTTGACATGCTCTTGTATTTAACATGTCCTCTTTGCTACTTCTAGGCACCTTCAAGCTTTCTGGATAACTTTGGAAATGTGATCTCTCTGTGCACTCAGCAAGTATCCTAGGTGCATAAGCTAGGTCCAATTGAATCAATTTCCTGGGATAAGGTCCTACATTTTAATTCTTAAGTGTAAGCATCTATGTAACCAATCTGGATGTAGCCTGAATTACTTTTGTAAGGTCACTCAGCAGAGCAGCTACAAAACCAAAGACAGAATTCAGTTCCCCATTATGCATTCTAAGTACTATTGTCACAGCTTAGGCTACATTGTACCACTGAGAATGGTATGTTAAAGAAAATGAATGATATTTTCATTACTGTTTTCTTTGCTCTAGTCACCCCTGATCCATTTGGAGGACATGGCCTATACTAATTCCTTTATTCTGTGCAAATAATAATAATCATTTTTTTTTCTCTTTCTGCCCGTTCCTCCACTTGGTTCAATACAACATCTATTAACTCTAATTAGCCTTGCACTAGAATGACAAGTGTAATGATCTTGAATAACATTTAACGATAACAAAAACACAAAAATGAACTTGCTGGCCTGACAGATGGGTTTTACCACATTCTCACAGTTCTGGGGCATAGAAACAAATATGTAATTTCTACAACCCTTGAGTTCACACAGGAGAACTTTTCTTGAAAATTCTGCCTGAAAAAATAAGAAAGAAGACCAATTTAATATGTTATAAAATTAAAATGCAGGTTTTAAAAAACTTTATTTATTTCTTCTAGATTTCAGTATACTTTGGAATAAAAAAATGGAAAATACTCAAGTTGGGTGAGGGGAGGAAATAGTTTGCTTCATTTTGTTTTTCATTTCTTTAAACATTTTTTCTCTTTAACTATATACAATGTTCTATTTGGCTCAATACCAACACTGAAGCTTCTTTCTAAGTTTGAGGTAAGTCTGAAAAAATAATTTGGTAATCTGGCAGCTCACTTTGATTCCATGAAAAGAAATAGTTATTTGTATTTTTAAAAAGTCATCTCAAGAAAGTATAATATGCTGGTTAAACTATGAATTTATTCCATTTATTAAAGTAAAAATGATTTTCACCTCCCCCTCTTCTCTTGTCCCCCCTCCCCAGCCCCCCCCCCCCCCCAAGCCCACTGGGAGAACAGAGAGAAAACTCTGAAATGGGAAGTATCAAAGAAAGGGAGCCTTAGAAAAAAAATATCTTTGTCACCACAGCAGCAGAAGCCAGTATTACTTTTCTTTTTTGGCAATTACTGACATACTTCTTTTAGGAAAGGCATCTTGCACCAAAATAAGGCTCTGGTGAGGTACATTTTTTGAGGGTTTTTTTGAGAAAGGCCAATCCTTCCCCTATTAAAGTCCAGGGGAAAAAAAATGGATATATTCCTATTTAATTCACTAAGGGCACAATCAGGCTCTAAAATTCAATATCCTCAAGTAAAGCTTGCCAATGTGTGTGGCAAAAAAAGTAAAACTAAATTTTTCTTACACTGGAAAGTTAATTTGGACTATGGTTAGGTGTAAATTTAAAGGATAATAGCTATTTCTGAATGAACCCTTGTGTATAAATCTGCTTTACTCCTATTTATTTAATCTGTCTTCAAAGTTAATTGGACTACTCAGTATTTAAATACTTAGTTCCTTGTTTGACTGAGATTTTTACTGATCTTTTAACCTATAAATAGCACCTACAATTCAAGGGTAAGGTAGATTGGAGAACCACTGTATAGTAAGTTTGAACTAATATTGTGGACCTGTTCTGTATTGAATCCATGCTGTAGAAAACTGAATTTTTTATCATTAAATACAGGTGTGTTTCCCTTAAATTCTACATTTATACAAGAAAGACTTAATAAGTAGGGGTTTAGGAAAAAATATTTCCAATGGTAAGTTATTTTATAATAACTATTTAGAATATGGAACTACAGGGTTTCTTGCATTTGCTATTATGCAATTCTTCCCCACTGGTGAGGCCACATCTCGAGTACTGTGTCCAGTTTTGGGCCACCCACTTCAGAAAGGATGTAGATAAATTGGGGAGAGTTCAGCAGAGGGAATGAAAATGGTTAGGGGGCTGAAGGACATGACTTCTGAGGAGAAACTGAGGGTTATTCAGTCTGGCATTGAGAAGACTGAGAGGGGATTTAATAGCAGCCTTCAACTACCTGAAGGGGTAGGAAAGGGGATGGAGCTAAACTGTTCTCAGTGGCGGCAGATGACAGAACAAGGAGAAATTATTTCATGTTGCAGTAAGGGAAGGTTAGGTTAGATATTAGGAAAAATTTCCTCAATAGGAGGATAGTAAAACAGTGAAACAGGTTACCCAGAGAGGTTGTGGACTCTCCATCCTTGGAGATTTTTAAAACCTGGCTAGATAAAGCTTTGTCTGGGAAGATATAGTTTGGCATGGTCTTCCTTTGAGCATGAGATTGGACTAGATAACCTTATGAGGTTTCTTCAAACCCTAATTTTCTATTATTTCATTATTCTAATGCCAAAAACAGAAGACTGTTCAATGTGGCAATGAGGCAGCTCATATGGTCCTCCATAAATTAATTAGCAAATAAATATGGCATCCTACTTATACACAGACAGGTGTAATAGTGCCAAATGTTATATATACACACACACATTATAAAAATTAAATATATATTACATGTTTATGTATAAGTATTATGCCATGTTTATGGTTCTCTGCATATGAATCAGCAAATAGAAACTGCCTCATTGTGTGTGTGTGTGTGTGTGTGTGTGTGTACATATCTATATATATGAAAGAAAAGATAAACTTTTAAAATAATTAATGAAAGATATTATTGATTCCATGCCCCCTTAATAACCATTCATCTTTGTAGTGTGATGAACATAGACATAACAGTAACAGTGATTCTACTTTGCCTTGGTCACAGTGATTAACACTAAATGAGATGTTGAAGTGCAAAGTCTAACCATAATTCAGGGGACACATAGGTCATTTAATGACAAAAAATGGACCTTTATTCTCTCATTTGAAGAATTAGTTGTGAACCAAAAAGAGCAACTTTCTCTATACAGGGTCATGCTGAGTTTCTGACTGAAAAAAAATAAAAATTTATTTTCTAGAGTTTCTAAAGGGAAAAAGATGCAAGAAGTAAGGTGTTTCTTCTTTATCCTGCTAGCTCAGGGGTGGGCAATTATTTTGGGCAGAGGGCCGCTTACTGAGTTTTGGCAAGCCATTGAGGGCCGCATCACAGGCAGCCCAGGGCAGATAAATATTAATTTCCTAAAATTTTTAGGGGCCCCACAGGCTGGATAGAATGGCCTGGTGGGCTGCCTCTGGCCCCTGGGCCACATTTTGCCCACCCTTGTGCTAACTGATATCACTGACATAAGATAACACAGGACTGTCCACTTTCTGAGTAGCCACAGGCTTTACCAATCCATTATCACTTCCCCTCCCCACACTCAATGGGGTGGCAGGAAGCAAAAGCTGGAGTAAGGAGGTGGATCCCAGAGACAACGTGGGGAGGAAGAGAAGGTAGCAGTTATGCCAGCAGGAGCAGTAGTTTGCAACAGAGGGAGAGGTGGCAGTGGTTGTGGGGACCAGCACCTGGACCAGAGGGGAAAACACAAGGGAGCTGAGGATGTAGGGACAGCAGGAACCCACAGGCCCACAAGCCCTTGGATAACATATAGGGAAAAACATACTGTTCACCTGAACTGAGCAAGCCATCACTATGGAGACCCCTGTCCAAGATTAGGCCAAAGATACCCAAACAGTAAAGACATCAGCAGCTACTGCAGAAAAAATATCAGTACTTACATGTAATTACTACTTTGACCATCTCAAGATTCTCATTTTCCAGTGAAATCACTGCCTCCATTCCCGTCAATGATAAGGATTACATAGAAAATGCTGTAAGGGTAAAATAGCATCAATGGCATAGGGTACTTAAGCTATCTTCAACAGCTTTTGGAGAAATATGGTCATGTCCACATGATCAATTTATGCTCCAGAGAAGGCTCCTCAAGAAAAACACACTGCTCCAGGTGGTCTTTTTTCTTAAAATAGGTGTGGGGTAGCCACATCTGCATTACACTTCAGGCATCTTAATTCATACAGGAAAAGGCTAACTGGCTTTGCCATTCAGCAGTGCTAATTAGCCCCCCTGAAATAGCACTTATATATGGCCCCACTTCCTGCAAGTTTGGAACCTAGAAGCTGGGAGCAGCTCAATAGTCTTGAGGATACTGCTCTGGAACACAGTAAGCTTACTGTGGAAATGTAACCATTCTGGTTTTTCATTTCTGAATGTAAACAGATCTAAACCAAACATAAGGTGTGCCATTTCTATTGATTAGCAAACCTTAGTATCTTTAATAGATCCTTCTTAAGTCATGTAACACGCCATGCTGTTAAACTATGTGGTTCAATTGATTAAATTAATGCAAAATGAGGTACATGGAAATGTAGACTCCACTCTACTATATCAAAGATCTTAGACAAAATCATTATTGTAATATTTCTATCTCTGAATCTCTGCATTATATGCGTTCAGATGATATCATAATTTGTGATACATCTGTACCATTCTACAGTAGGTAATGCACATTCACTCTTGGATTTTTTACAATGACTGCCTTATTTCCTCAATTAGATTAGAAATGTGTTAAACTACACAGAAAGAATTCAAATTGACAATAAAGTGTTTATTCATACATTTGCAAATAATGTAACAGTATAACCTCCCTCAGGGGTTACTTTCCAACCAGATTGCATTTCCTGAACTGTTAACTTATTACAAGGATAGAGAAGCAAATTAGCAAACCTAGTCACATGGTTATCATTAAAAAGAAACTTGATATTTCTTTGCTTGCTGATATCCATGTTTGACACATTTCCTTCTCATTGGGGGGTCTGTTCTCTGCAGAATATCTGCAACTCCTATTAACACCAAAGAGAGTTATATGCATGAACTGAGAGGAAAACAGTTTCCCTTTGCTTTAATGTATTGAACCTTGATTCAAGGAAATATAATAAATTAAGAATGAGCTAAGTGCTTAGGCAAATATAAGAATAAACTATAATTTCTATGTAGAATTCATATTAAGCTTGAAATGAACTTTTATTGGTACAGGTATCATCAAGATACCAAAGTTCTTAATTTAATGGGAGTGTTGTGTTTGGGGGTCTATAGCATATCCTGGAACATAACAATATGTACCTCCTTAAGTAGCATTTCTATTAGTAGATGTTAAATCCCTCTACAGAGGATACATCCCTATATTATTATCCCCATTTTACACTTGAGGAAACTCAGTCAAGGAGAGGGGAAATTATTTTCTCATGGTTGCTCAATAGGCCAATAAAAGAGCCAGAAAGAATAGAATATAAGCCTCGTGGGTCTTTTTTTTAGAATATACATCTCTTGAGCAGTTTTTCTAGGTTAAATCTGGGTTACAGTTGTGACTATACACACGTTGACTTCTGTTGTCTGAACTAAAATTGGCTCTAGTCTGAATTAACTAATCCCCCTTGAATGATAATTAAAGTTAATGCAGACTAGGGCAGTCTGAATTAGGCAATTTGAACTGTATTAGTTAGCATGTATATGTGGCATTGCTTTTAGGAAAAACAGTCCTTAGGAACTCAGATAAGCATTGCTTAGGAATGCTGATAAGCATTGCAAATATCAGTCCCCTTAAGGGAAACTCAAATGGTTTTGTCAACACAACAGAGGCTATCAGACACAATGTAACACCTTTAAAAAAATCAACTGTGCCAAGAACTCCTCACCATGACTAAGTATCAGAATCCTGACTAAACCCCCAGCTCTGCTTAAGTACAGGGGCTACTGGTTTGTGAAGAAGGGGGTAAAACCCCTTGATAATCTATTAACCTTTATTTCAAATTTAAATTCGATTCAAACTGTGTGATACAAATGAACTACCACAGTTTAGAAAATGGTGAGCACATCTATACACAGCCTTGGATCCCAGTTCAATGTTCCAATCACAGCTTCCATTAGAACTGAGCACTAGGCCTTCCTGAACATCTTAGGAAGTTGCCTGTGGCTTCCCAAAGCACATTATAATATCAACCATATGGGAGATTTAACAATCTCTTCTAGAGGACTATGAGTGTAGAATCATATCTCTGTCCATCTATAACACAGAAATCTTTGTGGATCATAGAGATCCTGAAGCTGGTAATCCTTAGTAATGAATCATTTTCCTAGTGAATTAAACATCAGTATTTCTGGAGTTTCTCTTACTACTCCACAACAGAAAGTGATTATATATGTGCTGGGGTGGAGGTGAAGTAGGGGGGTGGGATTTTAATTAGAGCAGCTCCTGGAAAGCTGCTCTAATTAAAACAACTCACTGGTACATGTATTAAGCATCCCACATTTCAAAATGGCCACAGGAGTGCTTTAACTAAAGCTTATTCAGTGAGTTTTACTTAAAGTGGCACCATGGCCATTTTAAAATGATGTCACTTAATAGACGTGATGGTGAGGCATGCTGGAACATTCTACTTGGAATGCTCCAGCACACTTGATTAATTGAATCTGCTCCAATGCATTCTAATTAGAATGAGTCAAAGCATGTCTATACATACCCAGAGAGAGCAGGGTTTGTTTGTTTTGTTGATAGTTGGTTTTTGGGTTTTTTAAAGTTGTTTTTAAATAGTGAAGAGATGCTTCAGTTTCCAGCTCTACTAAGTAGTTTGGAATTTATCATAATACTTCCAATACATTTGGGTAATTTCAGCTGGTATAAAGACCATGATATAACTGGTGTCCTCTCACATGCAATCTTGCACTTAGACAAATACTAAAAACCAAGTCAAAGGAACAAGGTTGGATATTTTATTTAATTTCTAAATAGAGTATGTATGTGTATGCACGTGCATGTATATGGAGGACACAAAAAAGATTTTTATAGAATTCTTTGTAAGCAGTAGGAAAAAAACACCTCATTTTCTAATGGGCAGACCACATGGAGCATTTCATTTTTTTGAAACATGGGATTGAGGATATCTATGCTGCAAATGGAAGAGTTGAAGGAGTAGTAAAATATCATATCACATACAGAAAGGTTAGGGGATTTTTGTTGATGCTTTTAACCATATCTGTGCTTACAAAGATTAATATAGGTAAAAAAAAAATGGTATTTTTTTTTAATATGTACACAATGTAGTGCTTCAAGGCTACAGCAGAGGTATGTAACATGATTTATAGGTACTGGGGTAGAATACTACCTAGTGAAAATAATAGAGATTTAGACTCACATTGTACAAGAGCAAATGCATGCCCAAAGCACAAGGCACTGGTGAATAGAGCTCATAGTTACATTACAAAGTATAATGATGGACTACAGAGGAACTGAATGAAAAAAACATTGTGAAAATCTAATGGCTCCTAACTGTTGAGAGATCAAATGGATGGTATCTGGCATGTGTCTGACACACGTTTGTTTATTTAATTAAACAGTAATTTCCATACTCTATGAAAAGATCTTGCAATTCTGATTTTTCTAAATCTTTCTCTTTTTTAACCTAGGCCATGTATAAGACAGGATTTTGCCTAATATTTCACAGTACACTCAATGCTTTCTACTACTATTAAGTACCATACTGAAATCTTCACAGCTTTAGCAACATTGTTCTCAGACTCATCTTTTTTTTAGGTGTGAAACTATACCACTTCATCAGGAATAAGAAAAAAGGAAAGCCATAAGAAAGCATATACTAATTATTATGAAACAAGTGAAGATGGTGTGTTAGCTTGTAAGCATTTGATTAAAAAAGGCTAGCTCAGGCCTGACTCTTTTTCCTGTAAAACTTAAAGGGGAACTTCAAGCTTCGCAATTATAAAAACAGGAAGACTATGTAAGCATGAAGGCACCCAGTAGTTTCCCTAATATAATCTGATAACAGGTTTCTATGTTCATAATGTTCCAAAGTCAATTGTTAAGAATAAAATTAGTTTACTCTCTTGGTTATCAATGGCAAACTTTCATTGATTTTATTGGGGGCTGGTTCAAGCCTGTGTAGGTAAGCTATAATGTCAGTAACCATTTAGCAACAGCTAATAAAAACAAGCACATAAACATTTCTTTTTCACCAGAAGAAAGGGTTTTGTTGTTTTGTAGACTCTTAAGTGCATTTATTCTGAAAAGGGTGTGGGTTATACAAGGGTAGGTGATAGAACCACTTTTTTTTCTGTATGATTTCTGATTCTCAGGCCTGGAGAGGAAAGAAGTAAAATATAAAGAAGCTAAAGATATAAAAAGGTGTGACATCTATTATTTTAATATCTATGGGGTCTGAGTTAAAAATTAATGGATCTGTAGATCTTATTCCATGATAACGTCAGTATGGCTACTTCAGGGTAAAGGAATGGAAAATAGAGAAGATTTGCAGCCCCCAGGCAATTTTACATAAAGAGACTGCATACAAATACCTAAATATCTGTTCTGTTAGGAAGCAAATGTTCTCTATAATGAAGAGTTTGATTTGAGGCCCTGGAGGAGGAAGGGAAGGAGGTTAATTCAGTCAGCTTACTTTTAAATTGCCTGCAATACTTAAATTCTATGCAGTAGTTATAAAATTGCTTTAGTTACTGGAGGAATACAGTGAAAAGTATATGGACAGTGTTAACTCACTAAAGCAAAGATATTATGTAGGTTATAATTTAGATTTTTGATTTCTATGCATAAACTCTGATGGGTTGCAAATATAATCTTTGTTTTCAAGTTATGTTGTGTTCAGGATAATGCCACAGGGAATAGAAAACTGTTCCCCCAGGAACTGCATAAGTGATTCTCCCCTAATAACGTAAAGTGATGAGGGGACACATTCAGAAGAGAAAATTGCCCCTGCCACAATCCACACACATCTCTACCATTTCTGGATCCTGCAGACTCTCACATGGACCAAGGAAGAGGAGAGATCTTGGAGCACAGGAAATCAGAAAACACAGGAAATCTAACAAAAATCTAGCACAGATAGCAAGACTGCCCTTGAAAACATTACTTTAGTGGAGTTCTGGTATATAGAAGCAGAGAGCAATCTGAGGGCCATGGGCCTAGCAACGAGGCATAGAGCCTTTGTTTAAATGATTTTATTCTTACTGAGGAGTCTTTAGATCTGTGGTGTCCTTTCTATCAAAAATGTTTGGGGGGGGGGGGGGAATGTTTATAGTTCCCTTCTTATATTCCCCAAATATGTGAAGGTGTAAATATTTCCCTCCCCCAACACATCCTTTGAAAAGTAGTTTACATTTGACAGTCTTCCTTAGAATTTTTCTTTCAAGACAGTTTAGTCATTTATTATAATACTACATATTAAAATGTGTGTGTGGGGTGGGGCGGTCTTTCATACGGCATAGGCATGCATTGAGACGGTAAGGACAGCATGTTTCCATGACTTTGCTTGATCATGCCTCTCACTCTGCATGTACGTTCCCAAGATGCAGCAGACAGGCACCAACTAAGCACCTCACTGGATTCCTTTGATAATATGTGTAGCACAACATAAAGAATTTCAGCAAATTTAACAATGCTTAAATGGCTTAATACAACACTAAAGGGCTTAGGGACTAATAAGCCGAACACTAGCGAGTTGATTTATTTATAATTAATGTTCACATTAGATTACTACTTTTGAAGCATTGTAGTGCATAGAAATAAACTGTACCAGTCTCTCCCCTGCCCCCCGCCCCCCCACTCCCCCCACCATTGCATCTAGTTTTGCATAATTTGTTTAAATAAGTGGATCTATCACAGTCGAACCTGCCACTTTTAATCTTTAGAAATTTAAACTTTTTAGTGCATATGACTAGGGCATTATGTTTTACTTGCCGTAGTTACTCAAGACAAGGTGTTTTTTTTTCCCCCCAATCAGCATGGGGAAACAAGCTCCTCATTTTATATGCACCCACTCGAACCCCCCTCTCCCATTGAAAACATAATCTATCATTAAACTGCTGTCAAAAGCAGCATGTGCTCAATAATGGACACCAACTATGAAGCTGGTTAAATGCAGCCAACACTGACTATGACTACAAAATGGACAGCCCATATTGGGCAACATACTGATGGCAACCTACTTTTTTTTCATTATTAAAATCAAAATTCCTCCCCCATTAAAAAGAAAACAGTTTACATCACTTTACATAACACTTCTCTAAACTAACATATAATCTCATTTACATCCTTTAACATCTATCTGTCTTCACAAATAACATTACCTGGCATACTTTCAACAGTTTCCCCAATCCCATTTCCAAATTGTTATTCCGCCTGATCCTCCTCTCCCTGGTCAGAATCAGGTAGGTGGGGCAAAATATCTCAATAGCCAGATAAGCAATAACATACTACGAAATATATTTATTGAAGAAAGTATCTGACAAAAAAACTACAATGATCACCAAATAATTTATGTAAATATTTTTCAGACACCTGTATCCATCATTGTTTAATACAGAGGGAAACTACCTGTTGAAAAATAACCTTTTTATGCATCTAAAGATTGGATAAGTAATGATCTAATTCTGCTCCAGTATAATCAACAGGCTAAAAAGGTGCAAAGTGAACATACTTTAAAGAGAAGAAGGAAAGTCAGGGTGGAAGCTTAGGAGCATCCAGATTAGTGTGTATGTGTGTTTCTCTGGGGACAAGTAGCAGGGTTGGCCAGATTTAGACTGATTTAAACTGTTCTTATCTTCTGTATACCTCAACTGCTGGCCCCAGCCCTGGGGCTATTTTTTAACTACCAACCCCCTTGGAACCAGGCTATTTTTAGGCCCCCAGCACCTTGTCCCTTTCCCAGATAGACAACTTCCTCCCCTTAGACCAACCAGAACCCCCCTCCCCCCTGAGCCCACCAAACCCCCCAGCCCACAAGCCACTTCCAGTGCCAGTTTTATCAGCAATTGCCAGTGCCTGGACCTGAGGAAGTAAGTCCCAGAGGGGAAGGGTAGGAGGGGTGGGCTGGGGGGTAGGTTCACTGGAGGGGGTTATTTGTCTGTGGGTGGAGAGGGGCTGAGGTCTAAAAATAACTCGTGGTCCTGGGTGGAGGTGGGGAAGTCCCAACCCAGGCCCCCCACTAGACTTGCAAGTCATCCTGATTCCTGCAAAACTTTCCAGTTGCCACCCTCCCCCATGGACCCCACCTGCCCCCCAAATCCTCCCTATCTCCCCTAATCCCCCTTACAGACCCCACCTTCCCCCCTATTTCCCCACTCTCCCTGCAGATACCACCTATCCCCAACCTCTCCTGCAGGCTCTGCTTGCCCCCCTGATCCCTGTGATCTCTCCTGTGGATCCCACCTGCCCCATGTTTCCCCCACAGACTCTGCTTTCTCTGCCCCACCCCCCACTTTATTCCTCTTATCCACTCTACAGCCTCCACTTGCCCCCGATCTCTCTTATCCCTCCTGCAGATCCTGTCTGCCCTCTTTGATCCCCTTCACAGACTCTGCTTGCTCTCCTGATCCCACCTATCCTCCCCATGGATTCTGCTTGCCTTCTCAATCCCCCTGTGGACCCTCCATTCTCTCCTTGGAGCCTGCTTGCCCTCCCCTGTTGAACAAGCTTTAGTTGAAGCACCCCCACCATCATTTTGAAGAATAGGGAAACAGATACATGAGAAGTGCAGGCTGCTGGAATACGCTACTTAGCACACTCCAGCAGACTCTATTAATCAAGTCTGCTCTGATGCACTGTAATTACAGTGTATCGGAGCAGCCTCCCTGCACATCTACAGGCACCCTAAGGTGCCACCTTGCTCTACCTTCTGCCTGACTTCAGACTAACATGGCTAACTATCTATCTCTCTATAAAGAGAAAGATGAATAAGCTGAGGCATGAAAAATAAGTGGACAGAAAAGATGAAGAATAAAAGTGAATCTGTACAGATGGTATCTCAGGCATTTCTGTTTAGACAAAATTAGCAGAAAGCAACATTCAATGAATTTTAAAGGCAGCAAGTTTAAAATTGTCAAAATTTTTTTTTACATAAAATACAATTAAGTAATTCATTTCTACAGTATATCATTATATCATTGATGTCAAGAGCTTAGTAGGATTCAAAGGGTAATGAACATTCATATAGACTAGAAGACCATTGATAGGTAGAATTAAAAAAAAAGAAGAGAAAGATTTAGAAGTGATATAAATACTCATACATTAGGACATAAGCCAATATCTACTTGATGAAGAATCTTTTGCTATGAGCGGGTTACCTCATAATTGTGAACTATGAATAATAATAAACCTACTTCTAAAGTATCTGGTGCTGGTTGCTGTTAGAGATGGGGTACTGAATTAGGACATAAATTTCACCTGCAAGAATATTTTCTACTTCTACTATGTCCTGGAAGTATATATCATTTTCAGAGTAAATATGACTGAAAATATACATATATAACTTGTTCTAGGCTGTTCAAAAATGTCATTCTTATTTGGAAAGAAAACACACATTGGTAACTTCAACTTTTAAGAAAGGTGGATTTCTAATCTTACCTTTCCCTCTGCCTGAAGAAGTGTGCTTGTACCCGAAAGCTTGCAAAGAACATTTTTCCATCTATTTAGTTGGTCTAATAAAAGATATCACATTTACCCAAAGAACCTTTTCTGCCTGTAATCTAAGCCATGCAGCCATCATTGATTACAAATATGAGCAGCAATTTTTTGGTTTGTGGAGAAGATGAAAATCTTGATATGGAGCCACATGAACTCACTTGTACATAGAAACCCAGTAGTTTTCACAGACCAATATTGCTCTGGATGTGTTTCTATGACAAGAAGTTGGAAAATCTCTCCAGTTTAAGGCAGGGTACCCAGAGACATGTTATCCACTTGCCTGGAGAAAGGGTGATTTCAGGCATGGATTTCTGATCTTGACAAATTCCCTTTCCCAGAGGACTATATAGTAAGCCCAAGTCTCTTTACTTGAGCTCCCTTTTTCAGAGGGGTTATAAAATGAGGACACCCCTGATAACTAACTAGCTAACTAAAAGTAATCTCTCTTTCACAGATAGGTATAGAGGCTAGGGACAGACATTCAAAAAGCCTGAATTGATTCAGTCTTTGCAGGTTAGTCTAACCTGCAAACATGAACCAATTTAGGGGTGGATAGACATTCCCTTTTAATTCCAGACATGCAGACACATGCCTGCAGTGGCTCAAGCTAGAAGCTGAGGAGTGCTAGAGCAGCCCTCTCTGCCTTTCCATAGCACTGAGCTGGGGGGCGGGGAGCCTAGCCTGGCAGGATGCATTAATTAGTAATTCAGGGAATTGATAACAGTGTTTATCACCTCTAACTCAGTGTTTATCACCCCATTAAGAAGACAACAGAGAGACATTACCAGCTAACTGTTGATTCTGCCTTTTTCCTGTTTCCCACAGTATGGACTATAGCCAGCTAGCTAATACACAGAACTCTCAGCAAGGCAGAGGGGAGGGGGCAATTCCTGCTTAGCAGGGAGTGGTTGGGGATGGGGGGGGGGGGGCAGCCTGCAAATTTCTGACAGAGCTGCAGCCAGGGAGCAGAGGGGAGGAGCCAACCCTGATGTGGAGTAGAGAGCTACACCTAGCACAGATAGCATGCTGGGATGCTGGGGGTGTCTGGTTTAACTTAAACCAGCAAGGGGTCTGGGACAGACATTGCATAAACCAGTTTGAGTTAAATCAGTAAAGTCTGATACTACATTCAATCAGGTTTATCTCAAACTGGTTTCAGGCATTCTCAAACTGGTTTATGTGCACTGAACATCTGTTTTGTTACAGGCTTAAACCAGTTTATGTGTAATTTCATAGATTTCATAGGCATTAGGGCTGGAAGAGACCTCAGAAGATCATAGAGTCCAGCCCCCTGCTCCAAGGGAAGGAAGTCAGCTAGGGTCAAAGGATTCCAGCGAGATAAGTGTCCAAACCTTTCTTAACAGAGTCCAGAATAGGTGCTTACACCACCTGTGGAGGGAGTCTGTTCTAGGCCTTGGGGACATAGACAGTAAAGTGTTTCCTTATGTCCAGCCTAAAATGGTCTTGGAGGAGTTTGTGACCTTTGAACCTAGTCATCCCTCAGGGAGCTCTGGTGAACAGGCATTCCCCAGATCCTGATGCACTCTCCTTATATACTTATAAGCTGTGACCAGGTCACCCCTGAGACTGTGCTTCTCCAGGCTGAAGAGTCCCATGGCTCTCAGCTTCTCTTCATAGGGCCTATTCTCTTGCCTTCTGATCATGTGCATGGCTCTCCTCTGGACTCTCAAGCTTCTCCACATCCTTCTTGAATTGTGGAGCCCAGAACTGGATGCAGTACTCCATCTGCATCCTCACCAAGGCTGAAAACAGCAGGAGGATGACATCTTAAGATTTACTTGAGAAGCATCTATGTATGCAAGCCAGAGTTTTGTTTGCTTTACCAGCTGCAACATCACATTGATGGCTTATGTTCATCTTGTGGTCAATTATGACCCCCAAGTCTCTTTCAGCCATGGTGCTAGTGGACATGGTAATGTCTGTCTCTTTTTGGACATGGCAATGTCTGTACCTAGCCAGAAAGGTAAGTTTTACTCTCCTTGTTTTACAGATCAGGAAACTGAGGTATTGTTGAGGTCCTGAAGTCTTACTTTACCTTAGTTTAACATTCACTATATGAGTAGTCCTGCTGAAGACAACTTGACTAACAGTTTACTTAAAGTTAAGCTTATGCATAAATCTCTGCCTAAATCAGTCAACAGCTCAAACTATTGAATAAGTTATAAGGAAGAAACTTAGCTTGAAAACTAAATAGCAAAAGTTTCTGTAAATTAAAACAAATTAAATTAACATATTATTAGTGTCTGAAAGAAAAGAAATCGCCACTTTTAGTGTAGCAGATACTACACCCCGACTGCCATTTTCATATTTACTCTTAATTAAAAATCTTTGTTTATTGATAAGCACTTTTAGTGATTAGACACTTTTCTTCTTCACTTTTCAAATTGAGTATATAAGCATGTTAGATGAAACCTGACAATTGTTGATGGTTAACTTCAGACAAGGCAGCCGGTCTATAGTTTCTAAGTGAACGTGTTTGGGTATGAAGAGCTTATTTCAAAGCAAAGCCTAGAGCTTTGGTTTCACTCGAAACCAAACCATGGAAGTCTGTGAAGTTGCTGCATCTAAGGAAATCTAATTTTTGATGAATAAAGCCCCTAGTTACTGTGCTTTTTTCCTTAATATTTCAAAACACATCTTAAAAGACTGCTACTCCATTTTGCTCACTATAGAAGCCTAAAAGATCATAAGGTTAGAAACAATTCTCATAGAGAACAGTATCCACTGCATTGTACTGTTTTAGGGAGGAAAAGTTAAAATCGACATTTTTTAGTATAGTGTATAGTTTGTCATTTAAAAAGGGATTAACTAATAACAGAAAAAGTGAACATCATAATTATTTTCTTTCTGTTATATCATTGACTGTCAAAATTCAATGTAAGCAATACATATTCTACTTATATATTAAAGCCGTTCAAGTCAGCCACTTGGGGAATGTGGGAAAGTATTCAAGAAAAAAAAATCATTGGTAAAAGTTTTAGTCCCACTGAAAACAACAGGAAATATGGTCATCCACCATTAGCTTGGGTTAAGGCTTCTTATAATGTATACTATATTACATTATAAGTTGTAGGATAAAGTGCTTACTCAAGCTTGGTTTGACTACAGGTATCTCAAGAGTCAGAAGCATGTAATTATATATCTATAAGTAATTTAAATTCTATTCATTTATACCGTACATGTTTTGTTGAATTTAATTGTAACCCTGTTTCTCAAACCTCTTTGAATTAATAAGCATTTTAAAGTATTGCATATATATATATATATATATGTATAAAAGTATATGTATTAAAGTTTTGCATATATATATGCAAAATACAATTCTTTAAAAATGCTTTTATATATATATAAAAGTCATATATATATGACTTGGTGTCATTCTGATGGAAAAGGGTACATAGTTAAAAACTGATTAGCTGTGTTCTCAAACATCACTTGGCTTCCTAACTAATTAAAAAACTTGGTCCTGACCTGTTTTTCAGCTGCTAAGACCAGCAGGGTGACTGCAGAACAAAAAATAATGAACTTCAAACCACTGCACCTAATCAGTATGGGCCGCTAAAGCCATTATTTTAAGACAGAATTTATTTTACATCTATGCTTGTTCATGTTTCCTGTGAAAGAATATTTTCAACAATAAAATAAACATTTGAGTTAAATCTGTTTTTTTCCCCCATAACTTCCAAGTCTTTTTTACTGCAGATGTGCAGCTAATATGTCACTAATTTTCCAGTGTCAGAGAAGAGGAGGAGGAAAAGGAACTTTTTCTGATTTAAAGAGGGAAAATGCAGTTGAACAAAATGTTTATTAATATGGTGTGGGGAGACTATGGGTTGGCATATTCTTAAGGAGAACAGGCTTTTACAGTCCTTGCTAATATACACCCCACTGAACTCTGTCATATTTTTTTTCTACAAACTCCTATTAGTCAAATAGGGTTTGATTATGTTTTCTTTTATGACACAAAATAAGCAGTAACTTCATTAGAGTCAAAGGAACCACCTTAGTGTCAGATGGGTACCAAGTAAAAAGTGAATCAGACATATAGTGTCTGTTCTATCCAAATGAGTCTATATTCCATATATTTTGTCTTTTGTTATAGATTGCAGAATACATTCAGCCTGTGAAGAGAGTGCAAGAAATTTAGAGTGATCAGTTCTTCCAGTATTCTTCCAGTATTACTGGAAGGTGGCATGACCTGCTAGCTTTTTAGTCTGTTTGGTTCCTTAGCTTTTGTTCCATTGTTTCCTGTTTGGGAATAGATACATTTTCATTACAACAATTTAGATTTATTTTATTCAAATACAGATTTTTTCCTCCATTAAGTGTCTGTATACATAGTAATTAAACAGTATACTTAGTTCATTTACTAGGTACTGGTCCACAAAATATAGCAGATGGACCGGGTTCACCAGCATTAGGAAACATATGCCACTCTTAGTACCCATCATCTCCCTAATTTCTCTATATAGATCTTTATTGGATCCACATCACTGTAGTATTTAAATTATGCACAATTTATCTTGACTTAATCATCACAAATTCCATGTTAGGTAAGTAATAACTTTTCTTCCCATTTTGCAGATAGAGAGTTGAAGTATGTAGAAACTGACTTGTTCAGGGTTAATGGAGGCTGTGGAAAAATTAGGTGTTGATGGTCTGCAAAGGGTTTTTTAATGCATTCGGAGCCAGGGACTGAGAGGGAATGTTGAGAGCCCAGGACAGAGGGACCCCTACCACCCATTTTGAAAAAAAAGAAGTAGTGATCTGATTTGGGGGGTTATTTCTGAAATAGTAAAAAAAGATTTCATCAGAAAAAAATAAGCTCTAGTTCAGCATTTTTTCACTTTGAAATTTAATTAAACCCTAATACGATATGAATGACTTCATAACTTCCATGTTTAAAGCTTCATGCAAACAGGTAGTTAAACCTCAAAACAATTCTCTGTGGTATGTGAGAATTATCATCCTAATTTTACAGACACAGAACAGGAAAAGAGGGATTATGTGATTCACTCAAATTCAGAAATAAAGTCTGTGTATTATTGTGGAATGTAACTCCTTATATCTAATTCTGGATAACCACCACTATGAACTGTTGGTCAAACACTTGAAAAAATGAGCCAGGAAAATTGAGTGTTGTAAACTTAAAAAAAAAATAGATAACCAGTTAATAGATAATATGTATTATGAGGAATGACTTAATAAGTTGTATAGGTTCTCTCAATTAATTCTTCAATTCTTTGTTATCTTACCCTGATTCTTGAAAAAGGTCACACAGGTAGTATCCTACCATATTTCTTTTTTTCTTCTTGTTTTAAATATATGTATTATTGCTTATTTACCCTAGAACCAGTCACTGAACTTATGAAACTTAGAAACACAGGGCCTTTTTTAACTTTTAAATATTTTCACTCAGCCTGACACTTAGACTGGTTGAAAAAAAATGAGGTTTTGCACTCTTCTGCAAACCAGATCAAATTGTAAATATTTGGCTTCAATATAGGAGCTCCAGTAAAGTGAGAGGAACAGTTTTCATTGCCTGTTTATCTGATATTATAGTGGATCAGTACATTCAAAATATGAAGTGAAAACCAAGCCTTGATTGTGCCAATTTTTCAATGTGCAAAGTCTCTATGGACCCTACTAAGCTCTGAAGTCAGAGTTGATATAGTGAAGATGAATCTAGTCTGTGGTTTCCTGCAATTAGTATGCCTGAGACAAAACAAAACTAAACTAAACAAAACCCCCTAATTTTTTTAAGACATTTCAGGAATAGTTCTTTCTTTAAAAATAAAAATAATTCAAATATCCCTTTAGTTCCACTGGATTTAAGTCTTACACAATTGTCATCTCTGGAGCCCGATTAAGTAGTAGTCATGGGCTATTTTAACTTGCCTTAATGTCTCTGATTACATGGAACATATTTGTAGAGTAGAGCTTATTTCTGATTTAAAGGGTGTAATGGAACAAATAGGTAATATATAGTATTCCTCCTCAAGGTAAACTGGGATGGGTAATTTAATTTCCAAGGCGACAAATTATCTTATCATGAGAGAGCAGGCAATTTCTTCCCTGCAATAAACTAAGTAGGCACAGACAGCTCTAACCAGATGAAATCATTATCCTTTTTAAAGCAGAAGCATTGAATAAAAGTAATTTTCTCAGCCTTAGTTTCTCAGTAGAAGGTACTTTTAGTAAACACTGTGCATTTTAGATTAAGGTATGATCAACATGATTAACCCTTTCAGTGAGCAAAAATAAACAGTGTTGCTTTAGCCAAACACTGGGGGAGGAGGGGGTACTGAAATGTTATTCAGAAGGAAATGCAGAACAAGAGAAAGAAATACTTTTTACAAAGACATGAAAGGTTATATGTTTGCTATATACATTTTGGCATAATTATGGGGTAATGGAAAAGGGGCAAAGTAGGTTTGGGCTAGATCCGTGAAAGAACTTAGAACTAGATTTAATGCAAGATTTAGGCTTCTGGTACCTAAAGTGAAATCCAGAACCATGAATTAGATGTTTTGGTTCTTTACAGAGTGCATGTGGAAAATTTGGTTCCTCAGAATAGTAAATCCCTATGCTGAGCAAAAGCTACTTAAAGTTAGCAAGTAGCAAGTTAGCAAAAGCTTCTTAGAGTTAGTAAGTAGCACAAGGAAGGACCAAACCTCCCTGACCCTTTCCAGAATTAAAGCATCTGACTCAGGGCTCTAGAAGGTCCTTTTGTTTATTTAGGATCCACTAACCATCTGTCATTAAGGCTACTAATGAAGTTGCCTCTCTTCTTGGTTTGTAATATGCATAACTCTCTAGATTTATTTAAGTATTTTTGAAGAAGTCTTGGAAAAATGTTTAATCATTTAGAGTTGTGTTTAAATGAAACCCCACATTTTCTAGAGAACTGGAGCATTAGATCATCTACCCTGACTTTCTGTGTATCACTCGTCATTACATTTTCATCCTGCTACGCCTATGCTGGATCAGATTGCATAGGCTAGATAAAGCTCTTCAGTCATCAGGAGACTAAGCCACACAACAGGAGAAACTGAGATATCAGCAATGTTCGAAAAGGCAAGACTAATTATGTCAGATATGCACAGAAGATCCTAGAAGGCTTCAAGCTGCATAAGAAAATGAACTCCCCCCCCCCCCCCCCCCCCCCCAAGATCCTACCCAACTGATTTGGGAATAAATTCTATATAACCCACAAATCAGGTGGACACATTGGGCATAGCAGCTGAACACATGAGAAAGAAAGAGGATTATCTACACTTCCACAGACAACTGGTTCACTCCATCTGCATTCTTTGTCTGTGGTCATTGAAGGTGGATCCATGCGGGGTGTGATGGAGCAATCTTATAGTACACCTTTCACTGTGCTGTACATGTGCAGGGAGTTCTGAGCTCACTGACTGTTCATGCCTGAGATCTGCATTTCCACTGAACTCTATGCACTCACCAACCGAAAAAACACAACCTTTGGCCAGAGTCACTGCTTTTGCTTGGCTCCAGAGCTGAGGTGGTGAATACCACTGCAATGCCTTCCCTCTTTTGCCCTACTGCTGAATTCAGCAGCAGGCAGGAGGTGCGAGGTGAGGCGGGGAGGGACATGACAGCAGCAGTGGTTGACCTGTGGGCTCTAGACCCACAGAAGACCCTGTGCTGATTACCTGGTGAGCTCACAGAGTTCACTGCTCATACAGAGCTTGGTAGGGGATTAATTATATGCCCCCTTCCCCACTCTTGGATCAGCTGGCAGTGATTGTCCCAATGTTGCATAGGGAGGTTAAAAACAAAAGCAAACAATGTGTCTGGCTAATTGTCCATTGGTAAAAAAAAAACCCCAAACCCAAAAAACCTTCTTCCATAATTCTTGCCAGCGACTGACAGAAACAGACCAAGTTTGAGACAGATGAAAGACAATGTGGAGTTGTACAACAAAAGTACAATTAAGAATGATCAGAACTATATCAGAAAAGTGACCCCTATTGTGCAAAACCAGAAGAGACGGGCAACCAGTATCCAGAAGAGCTACCTGCTCTTTATGTTAAGCACTCTCCTTAGCCTTCATACCACATTTTTCCAAAATTTTCTTAATGCTTTGGATTCTTCACATTATCATAAATTTTAAAAAAGCCACTCTCATTACTGCTTGTTTAACACTAAACTGTTGTGCTTATTGTTCTATAATTTTACAGGCTGTACACAATTTTTAAGGTTCAAAATAATAGGCCATAGAAAACTGGCATGTAGCCATCCTGGGTTAGACAGAAAGTAACTTAATATGTCTCCACTTCCATTTTATACTGTATCTTCCCCATGTTTTATTATCTTATGTATAGCTTTTTGTACTTTGACCTTGGCTGTGAGCTACTGCAGACCCATGGTCGCCATACCCTAAAAGCTTTCCTGGTTCCATTTGATAAATATGCTTTTCCTGAAAGCACTTTGGGCTACCCTGGTCTTGAAAAGCTATATAAAGCCACTTTCTGTTCTCACTTTTTTCCTGTTTCTAGCTTGAACCATTCCCAAAAGAACTTTCTTTTGACATTTCCAAGTGTCCTTAGTTGTTTTGGATTCCACAGTTTAAAATAAAAAAATGGCAAATAATTTCAGAGGCTTGCAAAATTAAGTGAACAGGATCCTTAAAGGTGAAAGGATGTAATTCATGTTAATTTTGTTTTTCCTCGCTATTACCTTTATAGAAAACTTCCTTTTTTTCTTCCTTTTTAGAAGCTGTGCTTAACATTAAGCTATTATGTTATCATTAGCTATTCCTTACTTCCTTCACTGGAAAAGAAAGTAAACTATTTGGTACAAGGCAAGTTCTCCCATACAGTCCCAACACATGATACTTTAATCTAAAAATCCTTACATAAGAGGCAGGTTTTTTTTACTGTGATAGGTGAGAAAAATATGCTGTGGAGGGATTATGAGAAGATAGGGAATACCAACAAAATTACATTTCTACCTACTATTTCTGGCAAAATCAAGTTCAACAATATCCTTGCTTAGGGCTGTATTACTTTCCCCCCTCAGAACTCTATTACTTGCCTAGCTGTGTATTAGCTTTGAAGGGCAGAGAGTTGCATAAAGCAAAGGGTTCTTTATAGCTGTTAGTACTTTTTTTTTCTGAACCTAAAAATTGCATTCTTGCAGTCTCATGATAGGTTTGTTTAAGAAAGATGACAAATTGTTTTGGGTTAGTTATTTACATAAAAATGCACAAAAATGTATGTTACCAAGCCAAAATCAGGATAAATTTTCTGTCTTTTGTGTGCTGCTGAACAGGAGCTCATGGCATTGATTGATGTAACATTCTGAAATGTTTGCATAATTCATTTTATGCAATTTATTTTATATTTTTAACATTATAAGTGTGCTTATCAAAATTGCTGGTACCTGTATGAGACTAAAAAAAAATCCATCGACAACTTGACATAATGTCAATTAAAGGATTCAACTACTCATTGCAAAAGGGAAATGACCTGTATTTTAATCTTAAAAATATCTGTGTTCTTTTATAGTGAAGCTGACATTAAAAAAAAAAGTACTCTTACATTTCCACCTGGCAATAGCTGAAGTTCTAATCATATATTATTTTAATTGTAGGGCAATGCTACAATATCCAATTGCAGTATGGCTAAACGCTGATATTTTAGTGGAGATCACTTAGTCTGTATAATTAATAAATATATTAAACTAACAACATCTTTACATCTTTTGAAAGTTAGTATTGCTATAAGTGGCATGTTAGCATTGGTGTTACTGAAATTGGGTATTCACAGATATTACATTTTGATTGACCTATCCAAGGTTAAGTCAATGTAAATGCTTTTTTTGGGCAGGTGTTTGGAGGGTTTAATTAAGCCAAAAACTGGCACACCTGATCTAGTTGGTTCACCGCAAGAAGTGGTGCACTAACTTACATCAAGAAAGGGTTAACCCAATGTAGGAAAGATTATCATGTAAAATACCTGCCTGTGCATTCAAACAAGATTATAAAAGTTGCAAAGGCAGGCAAAAGTTAGAAAGTGCCATTTTATGTAACTTTAATTTTGCCTTCTAGTGCTTATGCTTTATGATCAATCTCTGGTTATATGATCACACACTATTTATTTCTACAAGACCTGTGCCTCATTCTATATACTGAATGAAACAGATCATTGCCTGCAGGATCCCTGTTCTGTTATTTGTAAAAGTTGAAAGTGGGTTGTAAATGTTGCAAAGGATGAGGAAGAAAAAAGATGGCTTTGTGGTTAAGTCAACTGAATATAGGTTAGGTTCCCTTTTCCTCCCTCCTCCCCCAGGAACAACGTATTCACAAAAAACAGTTTTAGGGTAGCTGAAACTTCATACAGTGGATCAGAATCTCAGAAAATGGAAAAAAGTTAAAAATCTAAAGGTTTGATCTTCCATTTTGAAATGACATTTTTTTTTCAAGATTTACATCACTTCAATTTTTATTTTTAAAAGGACCAAAAAAATCAGAAAACAGATTTTTTTTGCTGGATTAAATAAAACTTTGTTTGATCTGAAATGATTTTCTTGAGGGGAGAGTTGGTGGCTGCGTTAGTGAAGAAAAAAATTAAAATAATAGCAGTAGTAGTAAAAAATTCTGAGTCTCAACCCCAAACATTTTTCTCCCCAGCTTGGCCACAGAGCCAAAAAACCCCCAACAAAACAATTATTTGTACAGCTGTTGTGTTGTCAAGAACAGCAGGAGAATTGGATTTTATCCCTGCCTTACACAGAGTTCCTGTGTGATGCTAAGTCAGTCACTTAAACCAAACTTTTCACAGTAGGTTGCTAATTGGGTATTCCTCATCTTCTGGGTGCCTAATTTGAGACTCTTGGGTCTGCTTGGCAGATGCACTGAGCACTCGCAGCTGCAACTGAAGTTGCTGGGAGCTGTGCTTCAAACATATTAAATATTATGTAGAACTTAGTACTCTGAAATATCTGCCTCTAGCTGCCTCAACTCAGGCACCAATTGTTAATCTCTGTGCCTCAGTTCTCCATCAATATAGTACCTATAATAATTACAGATGATCAACTTTTCTGATGGGAAAGTTTTATGAATATGCAATTTCTAATTCTTCATACTTCGCTCAGAGTAGGCTTTCATCCCTTTTTGGTAAGAATGACCTTTGTTCCTCCTTAAACCTAATTAGCCCACACTTGATTGGCTGCCATCTACAAGTATACCATAAGGCACATAAATATAAAAATGATAAAACTAGACACAGATTATCTTTAACTATCCATAAAGACTGCACATGGTGTGCCAGATCTAAACATTGTTTAAAATTAGCTGTAAACAGAGATCACACCTATATCAGCAGATATAATTCATGAAATTATCTATGCATGATATTCCATGAACCCCCAAGATAGTGTGGGTTCATGATACCCACATCTCAGAAATGCTGTGAAAACATAGTGATAAGTTCTAGAAAAAGTTTAGAAAGAAACTAATTATTTGGTCTTCTGAGAGCATGGGGTCACCCACTGCACAACAAGTAGGAAAAATATTGAATAACCTTTTCCATTTTGTGCACTGAATGAGGCAGGGGTACTGTGAAGGGAAAAAAAAAAATATGTGGTCACTTAAATGAAGGTTATACTTAAATACATATGAACAAAAGGGTAGATTAAGGTTACTCTAATTTTCTAACTTTTAAATGTTTGACTTTGCAACCTTAACAAGACTGATTTTATGCAATTTTTTGTGTGATTTATAAGTAAAATAAACACTCAAAGTTGTCTGTATATGCACTTTTTGTGAGACTACGAAGAAGCCCTTCTAGATAATGATGTGACTGTAATAATTAAGATTTGTAGTTATTATTTACTCAATGAAGTATCAATGATTTCTTAACTAAGATCATTAAGGAGGGGGCCAGCAGGGTCCATATAGCCAAAAGGTTGGTATTCATAGTCAATCAAACTGTGATTACTTTGAGGACTTTGGGGTTATAGCCATCTGCTTTACCCAGTTTTTTAATATATTTTTCCTGTTAGCTGTGCAATTTATGAATTCTTTCTGAATGACCTATTTGTGGTCTTTTTTAATTTGTATTACTCCATTGATGAGGATTCACTAATGGCACTTGGAGAGTTCAAATTATAGTGAGTTATTTTCTGATCACATTTCTGAACAAAATGTAATTACTATAGATGTATCCCTATGTAACTAAGGGCAGATTCTGGCCTAGTGCATCCATTATATAACCATATAATGGATATGAATCATTGGTGTCACCTACCTGATTATAAGCTGCAAAAAGGCAGGAGAGAAGGAGGAGGAAGAAGGTGGTAGTTCCAGATTGGCTTGATATATTGAACATTCAGGAAAAGAAGCCAACTATAGAATCCTAACTACTGTCTAAAATAATGTTTTACAGAGACACAATGTGAGTGCATGTGTATGAGAGACAGAGACAGAGAGAAGAATGAATGTACTATTTTTTGGCAACAATACAGTGATAATTGAAGCTGGAATAGTATTTTGGCAGCTAGAATTTATTTTGAGCATACTAAGCCTTCAGGATCCCACCAGTTCACAGTAAATGACATCAGTGATAAAAAGGAGGCAAGATTGCCCTGAGGAGTAAGAGGACATGAAACACATACTCACTTGAGATGTACAGGTAGTGACATACCTGCTACCCACTCCACATATTAAAAACGATTCCTTTCTAGTAAGTTATCACAACCACCAGTGACACCAGGACTACTCACAGGTGTAGTAGTTACCTGACTGACTAAAGACTGCCCATGGGTTATAATTAAAAAAAACAGGAGATGCAACAATGGAACAAAGAAAAACTCCTTAGAAAAGTAATAAAACAGTTTATTGATAGGACATTGAAATACACAATTCTACTCCTATTGAAAATCTGTCTCACAAAGCCTGAAACACTGAACAAAGCAGACCTGATTCCCCTGCACATTAGCAGAAATCATGAATAACTCCACTGAAATCATTATAAATGTACCAAGACAAAGAAAAGGAGGATTAGGACCAGTGTATTTGAAGAAATATAAAATGTATCTCAGTATAATTGATCACTAATTATTATAGCCATATGATATACCACATGATTTCTTAGGTTAGACAACTGCATCCACACCTAATTATTTAAGTAAAGTTGGACTGAAGTCCATGGAAGATTGCATGGCCTTCTGAAAAACAGGCCGTGGTTATTTAGGTGCAAAAGTAAAGATATGGTTGCCTAACTTGTTTGGAAGTTCTGGCCTAAATTACTTCAACATATAAATAAATAAACAGGCAAAGAATGGGCAGAAGGGCAGCTGGGGATATTTTATAGGTGGGAAAAAAGAATAAGACAAAATGCCCTAGTTTATGTATAGAAGAGGAAAAATAGGCCATGTGCCAATCATCACTCTTGCTTACATATTTTATCCTTCCTTCCCATCCTTTACCTACTTTCTCTTTTTAAATTATAAAAATTTAGGGCAGCAACTGTATCTTCCTATATTTGTACTGAGACTCGGACAATTTGGGTGCTGGTGTAATAAACCAAGTGGAAACAATAAGTTGAAGTAGAGTTAGGATTGCTTCCCATTCCTAAGATTAATAGAATGGTCATGGTTATTAGGGCTAGTCCTTGTCATGAAAGTTTGAGCCCCCAGGGAAATAAATGACTCCCAAGCGTATTTTTGGCATCACAAAAAATAATTGTTCATCTCAGCATAAGATAACTTTGCGGATGTTTTGTGATTTGAAGACACAATGTCATCAACCAGTGAAGCAGTATTGTGACATCAGTGTACAATAACAAAAATGATTACTCTTTTTTTTAAAACTGTATTTGTCCACAAAGACAAATGTCAAGAAGTAAAAATCTTGATATATCCACCTTGATATTCAGACATTAATCTCTTCTTTTAATTAAAAAGTACATTATGTTGAGCCAGAAACTCCTAATTTCCACTGAGAACTTTGAACCCAACTTCTTATCTATGAATACATAACTCCATCTCTTCCCTTGTCTATACATGCAGGTAAAGGTGCAATTGCACCTCCTGCCATACCACACATGCATGGCAGGACACACAATTGAGGGATCATCTATTAGATCCAATTGTGCCTTATTGCTAATGCAGGTGGAGCCCAATTTTGAGGTCCCCCTGCTTCAACAGCAAGCACGTTTCCAAATTTAATTTTTGAGCATCCCACACCTGATGGGACTTTTGGTCCTGGCTGTAGCACATAGGCAGCCAGGACAAAGAATCCTGCATCTGTTGGGGCTCTCGTGCAGTGCAGCTAGAACTGAGAGCCCTGTCAAGTGCAGGACTCTTGATCCTGGCTGTACATTTGGGCTGAGACTTTTTAAACACCCCCAGACCTTGGGGATGGATTGCAGTTGCTGCAACTCGTTGGGCATGGGGAGTTCATACACCCCTAAGCCTTGGGGATTGTGGCTATGATCCCCTTGGCTAGGGGCAGAAGTTACACATAAACCAGTTTAAGTGATAAGAAACTGGTTTAAACTTGTAACAGAACATAAGTTCAGTGCACATAAACCAGTTTCAAAATGGCTGAAACCAGTTTGAGATAAACCTGGTTGAATGTAGTACCAGACTTAGATGATTGAACTCAAACTGATTTATGGAATTTCTGTCACAGATCTCTTCTTTGTTTAAGTTAAACCAGAGTCCTCCAGCATGCTATCATTCTCTGCAGCCCTGGGTGGGGCTGTGCTCTCTGCTCCAATGCAGAACAAGGGCAAGCAGGGGCAGTTGCGTGGCCAGATGAAAGCTCCCCTAAAGTGAAGGGGGCAGGGAAGAGGTTTATTCCCCTGCTTCCTCCTCTTTCCCACCAGCACAGACCCCAACAGGGTCTGTCAGGCAGGGGCGCAGCATCCCCTAGCAGGCATTTCTCTGCTCACTGCTCCAGTGTCAGGGGCATTGCTAGCCCCAGCAGTAGCCTCAAATGAATTGGCCAGGGAGGAGGTTTAATTCCCCCCTCCCTGTCCCACCAGCACAGACCCAAGCTGGGGTCTGCCTGGTGCTCCCCACTCACTGCTGCTGTGGCAGGAGCGGGGTCATGGCCAAAGGCCAGCTGGCATGGCCCCCTGAGGCAGAGGGGTCATAGAGGGGGGTTTCTGCCCCCTCTACCGGGACTGCAGCTAGGGTCTGCCAGCCCTGGTCACAGTTGATCACTCTCTGCATGGGGTAAGTGGTGGAATAGGCTCCTTCCCTGCCCCCTCTGCCAGATGCTGGAGGAAGAGAGGTTCTCCAGCATCTGGTGGAGGAAGCAGGGAAGGAGCTTATTCTGCTGCTCCCCCCACACAGAGAGCAATCAGTGGCAGTAGTGGTTGGGACCGGCAAACTCCAGCTGCAGCCCCCTGTGGCCAGAGGGGATGGAGGGGGGAATAGACCTGCTTCCTGGACCATCTGCCTCATGAGACCATTCCAGCTGGCATCTGGCTGCACCCCCACCCCTGCTGCAGCAGCAGCAAGGCAGGAGCACCAGGTGGACCCTGGCTCAGGTCCATGCTGGTGGGACAGGGAGAAGAGAATGAAATCTCCTACCTGGCCAGTCACTTGAAGCTACTGCTGGAGCTGGCCATGCCCTGCCCCCACCACCTCTAGCATAGCTTCCCTACATTTGAGGGCAACTCTAGCTCACCTCAGCTTCTGGCGTGAGCCACTGAAGGCATGTGCCTGCATTTCCTGAATGTCTATTCACTTGCAAATTGGTTCAATCTAGGCAGGTTATACTGAAAAGATTGAATCAATTCAGGCTCTGGCTTTTTGAGTGTCTGCACCTAGCCCTGAGGTCTAACTTATACTAGGTTGGAGCTTTTCATCCTGTGATAGTTACTTTGCACATGTAGCTGTTCTCCAGGTAATTTTGCAATTAACCAGTTAATTGTGCAATATCTGTAACATGTAGAAGAGGCCTCAGTGTTCTCCACTACAAAAAAAACCAAACAAACATAATACTGATGTGGCTAATGTGGCTGTTTTGAGAATTACCTAGCTAGTGTTTATTAAATATTTTGAAGAAATACAGTTGGTAGTATTTATTTTACAAATGTGGCATTTTTAAAATAAAGATTTATTTTACATTTTCAATTCTAAAATGTAAGCCTGAGCTGAGAATAATGTGTGTATATTTGTTTCATTCAGATAATAAGCAATGGCAATTCTAACTAATTCATTTTGCAGATTTGCTTTGGGTACACTCTGGATGAATATATTGGCAGTGAATCAGTCACAAAAATTAAACTTGGAGAAAAAAGCTCTTGATTTAGTGCTTTATTTGAAAGGATGATCTTATATAAACTGAAATTAGTTTATATTATACTTGCATCTAGATGCTCTGAGATTGGATGCTCATTGTACTAGGCTCTGTTAATTGACAGAAGAAAAGACAAACTCTTCTCTGAACAATTTACAATCTAATATAAATGATATGGGAGAGGAAATCTTGTTATCCTTATTTTTGAAAAGGAAATGGAGATGTACAGGTAAGCTACTTGTCCAAAATCACTTCAAGTCTTTTTCTGAGCAAGAATTTTTCCAGGTATAGTGCCTTACCCACAAAGCCTTGCTCTTAAGGCCTTTTAATCTTCCCTGGCATTATAATTTCCTTAAAGTACTGTTTCTTCCATTCATCAACAATTTTTTTTTTGTTTTATATTAGAGATAACCCTCTTTGTTTAATATTAGAGATTATAATCCTGGTACTTCAATCATCCTTAATTCCAATGAAATGGCCTTCAGAGCAGCTCCTAATTTTTATTCTCACTTTGGTCCTCCCTTTCACAACACTGCTGTGTATATGGCTGCAGTAAAATTTTTATCTTAAAGTCACTTGATTGTCAGTTGACTCAGTGTAGTTAAAAACTTTGTAAAAGTGTTATCCTAATCTATAAATCTTGTTGGTTTACCCTTTGAATCAGATCATTGTAAATTACAAAAGTTTATAGCCACAAATGACCATTTGGAGAGTGTACTAATTTACCTTTATAAATGTGTTGTTTTTTTTCCCACTTGCTGAATGACTGCCAACTATAAAAAACTGCAGTGAAGACAAGTCCATGTTGCTTAACTTTTGCAAAAAGTATTACAGTTTCTCTGATACCCCAACTATAGCTTCAGAGTTTATATTTTCCAAGCAGTGAATAGTTAGGATGAGCTATTCCCTTGGATAATAATGTTAATGAAACTAGGAAATTAAAAAGAATCTAAGAATCATTATCAACCCAATGAGCTGATGAGATCTGAGTGTCCCTCATCTTGGTCACCCTCCTCATTCCTTGTCTCTAGGGTCACGGGTTATGAAGGAAATGATCATGATTTTTGATTAATGACAGGCTTAGGAGCATGGCAATTTTTTTTTCTATTCCTAGTCCTGTCATAGACTTGAAATACTTTGGGAAATTGCTTACCTTATAGCCTGATTTTTATAAATGTTTGCATACGTTTAGCTCTATACTTGCATGCCTAATTTGTAAATGTAGGCACAATGACAGTGACCTTACACAGAAATGAGGTTTTTGCAGGTATAAATCACTACCTTGGCATTTAATTGCCCAACAGAAACACACAATTGTTATAATTATATCCACAAATTACGTGAATAAATGAATATGCATGTTTGTGAAATTCAAATTCTTGTCGACAGTATCTGCTATATGATTTTAAAACAGGAATACTTAATACTGCTTTACCCACGTTATGAGGATTATAACAGAAGTTGCACAGAAGTGCAAGTAATTATAACTGGTAAAACAATTAGCCCTTTTCAGTTGATCTTCTGCATTAAAGATTTGGGGTGATTCTGCAGACCTGTTTATTGAGGTCTGACTTACACTTGCCAAAATAAAGAAGGATCTTTGATTATGTGTCAAAGTACAAAGGTAGTATCTTGGCCTAAAGAATGGGGAAATAACTGTCTAGTTCTTTGCAGATTTAAAGGTGTACAAAATGTTATATGTCATGTTATGTGCCATGGGATTTATGAATCCCACTGTAATTTGGGCTCCAGGGGATATCAGAGGAAAGCCCAAAATGTAGCACTTCCCCCAAAGACCTGGAAAACTGCAATTTTCCTGGAAGTGGCCTGAAACCATGAAGGAGAGCGGGGGCAAGGGGAAAAAAAAAACTTAGCTGAAGCATGGAGAAGAAAGGTAGCAGAGCCTCAGAAACACTGTGGAAACGCTCACGTGTTTCCAGGGACAGGCCCTGCTGTGGTTCAGCCAATCAGGTTGTTCGATTCCTCATTTTGGTGCGGAGTTTAAAACTCCTGCCCAGAGCAGAACAGGTAAGTACCCCCTGCCTGACAGGTTGCAGGTATAGGAATGCCAGGTACCTACCCCCACAGCTAGGTATGGGGCACAAGGTGCCCTTGGCACAAGTGATTCCTCCTGCCTGGCATGACTCTTCACAGTTTTAGTGCTGCATGGGAGAGGAGGGGAATTTCCTCCTCTGTACAGCAGGGCTGTGCAGGGCTTGGAAGACCTGTGCCAGGTGGGGGGCACCTTGTAACCCATGCCCAACTATGGGGGCAGGCACCCAGCATGGGTGTCCCAATCCCCACTATGCCCCACTGCACAGAGAAGGGGAAGGGGAATTGGTTCGATATATGTGTATATATATATATACACATATACATATGTATGTGTGTATATATATATATATATGTGTGTATATATATATATATATATATATATATATATATATACACACACATATATATATATATATACATATATACACATATATATATATACATTTCCAATATCCAAGATGAAAAACTAGAATGTGAAGAAAAATATAGTCACTATTTGGATGCCTTGTAAGGCCTGCATCTAAACATTTAATAATTCAGCAGACAAGAACATAATCTATGAAAATAATGTGTGTTTTTTTTAACAAGTATAGATCCCTTAGGCACTCAGTGTATAGGCTATTCCGTGTGACAGAGAGGCAACTAGGGACAAGAAGAAAGCAAGAGCATGGTATCAGAAAGAGTTCTTTACACTAGATTTCCACATGGCTGAAAAAACTGGACATTGTGCAAAAGATTTGTGATTCAGAAAATAAATGAAAACAGGAAAACTTTGTGTAGCAAACAATAAAGGGAATGCCAAATAGTAACTCAAAAAAAATCTCAAATGGAGAACTTTGTAGCCAAAAGGGGATATGAATCCAGGAGATTTAAAACTTACATATATTTTTCATGTTATACATTCTAAATGGATGTGTTTGAAACAATACCAGTATAATGTCACTTCTTTTCCTGGCTGCTTGGAGTAGCACAATATCTTTGTGGCTATAATTTGATCCAGAATGACCTGTGAGCCAGCTTTTTCACTCCAGGTGATTCTTCTATGTATGTAATCTGTGAGCTGAAGTATGTTCCAATATATTTTCAATGAACAATGTCATATAACAGGCAGATTTGGAAAATTTTCTAAGGGGAAAGAATATAAAAAAGTCAAACAAAATGGTTTCTTTTAGTAGCCTGGGATGTTAGCTATTGACAAGTAGTTCTCTCCTATTAGTTCCTTAATTACTGAAGCTGGAAGGCCTAGTACCAGCTATTATGTATCTAGACAATGAACAGTATAGGAGATCCGGAGGTAGTGGTTGCATGTTCTGAATTCTGTAACTTAAATCCAAATATATACATAGCTGCAGTTTTGAAAGTGGTTTAATCCATTTAAAAGATTGGTTATTAGTGTTCTTCATTCCAGCTGAGCACAAATAGACAAGATGAATGCAATTAAACTAGAAATTTTTAGTTGGTCTAATAAAAGATGTCACATCTATCTAAAGAAACTTGACTGCCTATTAACCTAGGAAATAACAGCTGTAGGTAGAAAAATAAATGTATCCCCTCCAGACACACTTCATTTCCACCCAGAAGCCAGTACAGAACAAAGAAAACTCTGTAAATAAGGAAATATCTCTCTTCTATGTATTAACTATGTATTAATTAATATTATAAAAGTCAACCTCAGCAGGTGGATCTGATTCAATTTTTTAAAAACATTTTACATTAATTGATTTGTGCAAGAAAGTTATTTTTAAAAATGTAATTACCTGAAATAATGTAGAGTATTATAAAAAATAGTGCTGGAAATGGAACTTCAGTCATAAATAGTCCATAAATAAGGGTTATATAAAAATAATAATAGTATCAGAAAAAACGCCATACTTTAGACACCTTAGGAAGACCTCTCTGGCTATATCTAGCCATTTAATATTTTAATCATTAAATGAAACTCAGAATTTCAAAATGTGTAACATTAGAAAAAATACAGTTATAGTTTACTTCTTATCACTTTTCATCTTGAAGGTTAATGTTTACTTTGAGCTTTGGGAGAAGGGCTACATTAGTTCTTATTTTATAAAAAACAGCTCTAAAGTAATGTCAAATAATTGCATAGAAAAAAGTTTTAAAAGTATTAGGCATTTACTTAGGTATGTGTATTACAGTAAATAAATAGTCCAACATGTAACAGAGATTCATTTGATAATAGGAACTCCTCTATCGGCTACAGAACTGTTAAAGATGTATTATATATGTTTTATTAAAAGTCACAGGTGCACCTAGTAGACATAGGCTTGAAGTAATCCCCAAGATTTTAATACCAGAAATTTTTAGCAATGAAAGGGAATTTAGAGTTTGTAAATTGCCCCTATGTTTGAATGCAGATAAACCAAAGCCATGGATCTTAATGCCTATAAACCATGCATGGTGTGAAATGTATAAGCGGATCCCAGTTTTGTAGCTTGAGAAAATCTCTACCACAAATGCAAAAAAGTCCTGTGTTCATATTATTCCATGCACTGATGCAATTAAGATGAAATGTAGTAAAAATAAAGATTACAAATATGTTTCATGTGCATATGACACTTCTAAAAGGACTGTAATAAGAAGGTTTAAGTATCAGACACTGCTAACGGCACCTTGTCTGTATTACAATAATAATTGGCTTACAAAGCAGGCAATGTTAGAACACATTTGTCTGAACTCTTAGGAAAATCTCTTCAGACCTGCAAAGTTTGTTTGCTCCTTGATTCATTTTGCAGGTATTGTATTCACTAATACTTGCCTATCAGAAGTAGATCATCATAATTAGATTATAGTATGTTTAATTAAAACATTAGTATTTGGAGGGGAAAAGAACATTTCCATTGCAGTCTGCGTGACATCATCCCAGCAGGTAGTGACATTTTGAATGCTTGATAACATTTCCCATTGTAAATAGACAGAGAAGTCAGACACTGTTGTACTGCTTTACTATTTGTAAAATGTCACTGCACTGAGGAAAATGAAAGTACTTCATTTTTTTATTGTCTCAGGGATACAGAAGGAGATTACATCAAAAGCTAGTAGGATCCTATATATTTTCTCTTATTATTTGCCAAGATTGCTCTAAAGTAATACCGATGAATTCCAGCTACATGCACTGTTAATTTTTATAATAAAGAGCTATCTTACTCAAATATATGTTTCCTTACACTTGTATTGCTTTTGACTTCAGCTCATAGCACAGGCATCTCTTATAACCCTGCCATCTGTTTTCTAGGATGCACTTTAAGAAACATGCTACAGAACACCTATATTTTCTCCCTTGTGGTTTGAACTTTTTTTTTTTTATTGCACCAGAGCAGAAACATTTTTTCTGATTGGAATGGGAATCTAATTTTAAGCCCTCTTTTCATAGCAGTCAGTGTCTTATCTTTTCAGCCCTTCTTTGTCTCATGTTCACTCTTCCTTACAAAGGGTGTAAGAAGGGTGAAAGTGAGACTGTTCATTTTCCTAAAAAAAAAGTGGAAAAATCATGTGAAACAACTGTGTGAGGTCTTCTAGCATCCTGGTCTCTACTCCACCTACAAGAGAGGAAGTGTAGCAATTTTACTGCAGCCTGAGACCTCTGAAAAGATGGATTAGAATCACTGAATCATAGAATCATAACAAGTAGGATTGGTAGGGACCTTCAGAGGTCATCTAGTCCACCCCCCTGCCTAAGAAAGAATCACTGCCTATTCAAACCACCCTATATAAATCCATTGCCCAATCTATTAGTAAAACTACACAGTCAACCCTGACCATAAAATAACACCCTAATCTGCCACAGGTAAATCAGGGGAACCACAACTGTTAATGTCCTTCTGCTTTTAGGTTTGTTAAAAATATTCTTGAAGAGGAGAGCCACGCTTCCTCCTATAGATAAAGGCATCCCTCCCCACAGTCTGTACCACTCTGACCATAGGGTAAAATCTTTTTCTGACACCAAATATGGTGATAGGTCTGTCCTTCAGTGGAACCAAGACCCTCCAGGCAGGAACCTCCAGGAATAAGTCAAAGCAGAAACATTGGCACCCCAATCAAAATCCCCAGCCTTGGCTACAACCAACCCACCCTTCAGTGTTCCTGAGGAAGGCAAAAAAAAAAACAAACGAAACCCAACCAGAATGAAAAAACCCACCCTGGCACATGTAGCAACAAGAAGGGGGTAAAAATCCTTTCCAGCCCCAAGTAGCAACTAGCAAAGTCCAAAAGCACAGGAAATGCCCATAGTAGAACACAGGCATATCCAATAGCTATGCCTATATCATCTATGACCAAAGCTTGTCCAATCTCATCTTGAACACCTCTAGTGATGGAGATTCCACAGCTTCCTTAGGCAGTCTATTCCACTGCCTCACTGATCTAACACTGAAGAAGTTTTTCTTCATATCCAGTCTAGGCTGACTTTGTTGTCATTTCAAGCCATTGGTCTGTGGTCCTTCTGTCTTCAGCAAGGGAGAAAATATGTTTTTCCTTTTCTTTATGGCTGCCTTGCAATTATTTGAACACTGTTATCATGTCCCCATTCAAATGCCTTTTCCATAAGCTGAACATGCCTCGCTCCATCACCCACTCCTCATATGACTCGTCTTCTGAGCCCTTTATTAATTCTGTCAGCTGCCTCTGGATCCTAACTTCTCCAAGTCCTTTTTTTTAAAACATGGAGCCCAATATGGCACACACTCAGGCCTAACAAATGCTGAGTAGAGAGGCGCTATCATCTCCTGTCTTGCATTTAATATTTCCTATTGATGCAGCCCAATGCCACATTTGCCTTTTTTTCAGTTGCATCACAATGCAGACTCATATCAAATCTGTGATCTTCCCACATCCTTCTTTGTAGTGCTGCCATCCAGCCAGGTGTCACCCAATTTGTATCTGTATTCATGATTATTCTTCCTGAGGTATCTCACCTTGCACTTATCAGCATCAAACTTCATTTCCAGCCCAGTTTTCCATTTTGTCAAAATCCTTCTGAATTGAGCTCCCATCCTACAAATATGTTTGCAGTCCTTTCTAGTTTTGTGCCACCTACAAATTTGCTCAAAAAACTTTCTATGTCAGCATCCAGATTGTTACTAAATTCACTGAACAGCACTGGGTCCAGGACAGACCCTGGTGGGGTTCCACCTGAACCTTTTGCCATTGTGACATGGTTCCATTTATAATTACCTTTCACATGCAGCTATTGAGCTAAGTGTCTATTCACCTAATAGTAGTTTTGTGTAGACCACATTTCTCAAATTTGTTTATGAGAAGGTCACGTAGGACTTTGTCCATGTTATCTCTATATTGACTTCATCCACCCAAAGTTGTTATTTTGTCAAGGACATCAGGTTTGCTTGGCAAGATTTGGTCTTTGTAAATCTACATTGGCTGCTTATGTACATCCTTTCCTCATCTAGATCAGCATTTCTCAACCCTTGGGTTGCAACCGAAAAGTGGGTCACAAGGACATTGTAAGGGGTCATGGGGAGAGGTCCCAGGGAATCTCATGGTTTCCCTGTGCAGGCTGCAATGCTGGCAACCTGCATGGAGCTGGCACACAGCCAGGGGTATGGCAATCATGCAGCATTGTGAGAACAGCCCCAGGAGTTGGAGAGCAAGGGAGGGGGGCCAAATGCAGCAGCCAGAGGAGTAGGGAGAGACAGAGAGACAGAGAGAAAAAGAGAGAGACTGTGTGAGTCAGGCCCAGGAGGTTGTTGGTCATGGGTCACAGCAAGCTGATACTAAGGGCTAAGGGGTTACCCATTAACAAGTTAATGCTAATGGACCCCAGCATGAAAAAAGGTTGAGAACTACTGATCTAGGTTCTTGCAAGTATCTTTTCTTCAGTAGCTTCCACAGGATTTAGCTGAGGCTGACTAGTCAATATTCCCAGGCCCTCCTTTTTTGTCTTTTTTTTCCCGAAAAGGTATTACATTGGCCCTTTTCCAAAACCCTGGGTTGAAGTTTATTAGGCCTTGCTGTCTTGAATTGATTCAGGCCCCAGACACTTTCTGATTGTCTCATTTGTTATTTCATCCCTCAGCTTGTCTCTTTCCTCATCCAAATAATTCCTATTTGGTATCTGGCAGCAGCTGAATTTTTTGTGACGGCTGAGGCAAAGTAAGTGTTGAATAGATTTTGCCATTGCATTTTCTGTTCTGAGTTTACTCTGGTTATTTAAAAGTGGACCTATAGTTTCTTTGGTCTTTGTTTTCTGGCCAACATATTTATAGGTCCTTTTATTATTGTTCTTAAGCTCCCTCACCAGGTACGGGTCATTGTTTACCTTTGCATTCCTGATTTTTGTCCTTGAAAATTCTTCATATTTCTTTGGTGAAATGACCTGCCCATCTTTCCATTGCCTGTATGATTTCTTTTTGCATCCTTGTGAAGATTTTATGGAAAGGTCAGGCTGTGCTCTGAGTAGTTATCCATACCAGACAGATCTGAGAGGCTCTGCATACACCTTCTTCACTAGCAGAAACTGCCAGGCACTGTAAAGCTTGGCCGATACTCTGGATCCAACTGCACTTTAAAAATTCACAGGGGGTAAGTACATCTGTCAGCTTTTTTGTTGTAACCTCCCCGAAGTACTTCCTCCTGCTAAACAGCATTGCTTCTATTTTATCCAGGCTGAGCTTCAACCACTTGGTTTTCATCCAGATCTCAATCTCTGCCAGATATTGAGAGCAGTTGGCATCATTGCTATGTAACTCTGCTGAAAAGAAATATGGAGCCAGATATCATCAGTATTTTAATAATAATATTTTAGCCCAGTATCATCAAGTGATCATTCCTAGTGGTTTTCCATAGATATTGAATAGAACACATTATTACTGTGGTTGCTGACAGACATGAAAAAAAAACAAACAGTGCTTTACCCGAAGAGGAAGCACCTTAGTTCAACCCAGCTACCCAGCACCTATATAAAGCAGGTGCTTCAGAGAGGCTTATTGGTGCTTTTATTTAATAGCTGATTCAATCAGCTATTACATAGAAGTGCCCAAAAAGTCCTGAAGCTCCTGATCTATACAGAGGTTGGATAATCTGTGTCAAACTAACAAAATGCCTCTTCTGGGCATGCATTGTGCTTGATGTGTGCACCAAGCTAAAAGTAAAGCACGGGGGGGGGGGGGGGAGGGGCTACATCTGTATGTAGTATGATTTCAGCAGGTCATTGTCTGTTGACAGTGAGGACCAATCAGCCAATGCCTCTTTCTGGTATAAAAGATAAAATAACTCCAGGAAAATCTATCCTCTACTGCCATTTCATTATTCAATTGGATCAGTAGTATGTCACTGCAAGAATACCAAACCTCCTTCTGTTTGCTCATGGCTAGAAACAGCCCTTCCTGCACCTTTTATTCTGTTTCCCACTCTATGACTTCTTTAAGTCCCTTCATGTGGGAGGTATCTTTTTTGCTGCACGTGTGCCTCCATAAAGTGGATGTGACTTGTGCAGAGGTGCCACATTTTCCTCCCTCAGTTCTTCAAAGATTCCACTATAGGCCTTATTAGGGTTAATATACTTCACACCTATGAGGGATTTTATTACAACACAAGGTAAAAGACCTTACAAATCATACTGTTGTCACAGTATGACAACAAAACAGGTAATCTCATCATCTTTTACCACTTTCATGGTCCTTCTTCAGTCCTGTTAATAACAGTCACTCCAGCCTTTTCTCCTTCTTTCATTTCCAACAAGAACTGCCCTATTCTTTATGTTGTTTAGTCTCTGTTGGGTGGGGGGGCAATGATTTAGCCTTTTTATAATGTGGACTGTTACTATTAAACAGTTAGCATACAGTTGCCTGAGGGGTTGTCCTTTTTGGCAGCTATAACTACTATTGCTCTGGATTTCATTATCAGGACACCTTAAATAGGCATGTGAGATATATTGATATATCATATCCTTATATATAAACCTAAGAAAGATAGAATAACTCTTACCTATACAAAAAGAGGAAAGCTATTAGGGTGGACTGGGGAATGAATAGTCAGTGCAAAATGCAAACATATAAGAGTGAAGGTTACTATAGAGAGTGCCAAGATATCTATTGAAGACTGAGGTCACAAGCAAGAGATTTCAATGAAATCAGTGCAGGGTACAGGTATATACTAGGCAGAGGCAAGGTCTAGCCTAGGCATGGGTGCAGGAAGGAATTTAGGCAAGAATCAAGACAAGGGGTAGACTAGGCAGGGTTCAGGTGGAAACTAAGTAGGAGCACACAGGTTGCTTGGCTTTACATCAGAAGACAGATCCGAGTAGTTTGTTACTCTGCTATGTGGGCAGGCCATCTTCCTAAGGGTCCTGGAGGTGACCTCCAATTGAAGCTTAGAGTTAGAACAGCTATAGCTGGGTTCTGTGGCCAAGGGGCTTGTGTAGCATGCTGGGGTCCTGATGGTTGTGAGTTCGAGATCAGGTGCATTTCTTTGGGGTTTCCAGATAGAAATGGCAAGCCTAGTGGGTATGAGGATTTATGTCTAGTTGGAAGCTAGTATCAAGTGGAATGCCCCAGGGCTTAATCTTGGGGCTGGTTTTCTTCAATATCTTCATCAACAACCTGGAAGATGGTATAGAGTGCTCCCTCAGCAAGTCTGCCGATGACACCAAGCTGGGGGGAGAAATAGATATACTGGAGGGTAGGGCTAGGATTCAGAGTGACCTAGACAAATTGGAGGATTGGGCCAAAAGAAATCTCATGCTGTTCAACAAGGACAAGTGCAAAGTCCTGTGCTTAGGGTGAAACCATCCCATGTACCGGTAAAGGCTGGGGACTTACTGGCTGAGCACCAACTCTGAAGAAAAGGATCTGGGGGTTACAATGGACAATAAGCTGAATATGAGCAGCAGTGTACCCTTGTTGCCAAAAAAGCTAATGGCATACTGGGCTGCATTGGTAGGAGTGTTGCCTGCAGGTCAAGGGAAGTGATTGTTCCCTTCTATTCAGCACTGATGAGACCACATCTGGAGTACTGTGTTCAGTTTTGGGGACCCCACTACAGAAAGGATGTGGATAAATTGGAGACAGTCCAGAGAAGGGCAACAAAAATGGTCAGGGGGATGAGGGACATGACTTATGAGGAGACATGGAGGGACCTGGGCTTACTTAGTCTAGAGAAGAGAAGACTGAGGAAATTTAATAGCAGCCTTCAACTACCTGAAGGGGGGTTCAAAAGAGGATGGAGCTAAACTGTTCTTAGTGGTGACAGATGACAGAACAAGGATCAAGTCTCAAGTAGCAGCAACGGAAGTTTAGTTTAGATATTAGGAAGAATTTTCGCATTAGGATTTTAAGAAGACACTGGAACAGGTTACCCAGAGGGGTTGTGAACTCTCCATCCTTTGAGGTTTTTAAGACCCAGCTAAACAAAGCCTTGGCTTGGATGATCTAGCTGGGGGTGGCCCTGCTTTGAGGAGGAGGTTGGAATAGATAACCCCCTGAGGTCCCTTCCAACCCTAACTTTCTATGATTTTATGATTCTAGCTGGTCCTAGATACATTACAGGAGCAACACAACATGACCAGTATTTGTATTACTTTTGCACTATTTCAGGGGATGACACTCCAAACAGGTGACATAGTAGATAACTATAGTAGATAACTAGATAACTATCTCACTATGATGTTTTGTTTTTTTCTTTCCCAGTGGCAATATTCTTGGAAGCAGCATTTGTAAGAGATTACATTAATACCCATCATAAACATTTATATTTGGGAATATTCTTTTTCTTACTTAGGCTTCCATATTTAACTCTGATTTTAATTTCTAGCCTAAATTTATGAACATATCCATTTAGTTTCTCTAACCATAATTATGGATTTTACCTGTGCCTGATAGTTATACATACATCCTAAAAATATTCTTATTACTTAATTGCTTATTAAGACTTACTCCTACTTATACTAAGGGTCTTGTTGCACATTTCACTTTGAGCTGCTCAAATATTGATCAGCATTAGTGCTAGTTCAAGTTTTGATCAGTCTAAAGGCTAAAAACCTACTCTGACTGTACCCACCTGCACAGTTGTGACTTGCCACTAGGGCTAGGGATAGATATTCAAAAAGCCTGAGCCTGAATTGATTCAATCTTTGCAGGTTAGTTGAACCTGGCTAGGCTGAATCAGTTTTGTAACCAGACAGACATCCCAGGAATGCAGGCACATGCCTGCAGTGGCTCAGGCTAGAAGCCAGATAGATGATAGATAGCTCAGTTCTCCCTTCCCTTGCACAGAGATGAGCTGAGGGGGGCATGGCCAGACCCGGCAGGATGCTGTGATTAGGAACCCCCTCCCCCCCCCCCCCCCCCGAACAGCCCAGCAGGAAATGTTTATCACCCCTAACTCATTGTTTATCACCCCATTAAGAAAACAGAGGGACATTACCACCTATGTGTTGATTCTGCCTTTGTTCCATGTGCCACAGCTTGGAGATAGCCAGCATGTGGTGTGCTAGCTAATGCTGAGGTGTGTGTTAGGGATGGGGAATGCCTGCTTAGTAGAGAGTGGGAGGGGGGAGCAGAAGCAAGGCAGATGCCTGCAGGGACTGCTGCCAGGGAGCAGAGGGGAGGGGCCAGCCCTGCTGTGGGGTAGAGAGCCTTGCATAGCACAGAGAGCAGGCCAGGATGCTGCGGGAGTCTGATTTAATTTAAACCATCAAAGGGTCTGGGACAGGTATTGAATAAACTGGTTTGAGCCAAATCAGTTAAGTCTGATACTACATTCAACCAGCTTAATCTGAAACCAGTTTCAGCCATTCTCAAACTGGTGTATGTGCACTGAACATCTGTTCTGTTACAGGTTTAAATCAGTTTCTGATCACTTATACTGGTTTATGTGTAATGTCTGTCCCTAGCCTAGATGGCTGGCAAGAAGGAGCTACAATTGTGAGTTGCCACTAAAGGGCTGGTGAGCCAGGACAGGTTTCTATCCCTGCTCTAGGTAGGAGTATGTGAGAGAAATGTGGGGTTATGTGGGGTGGGAACATGAAACTGGGAGGCAGAAAGTTAATGGGGTGGGGTGGGAAATGAAATGTTATGTGGAAAGGAAATTGGGGTGGGAAAAAGGTTGTGAAATGAAGGAAGGCAGCCACTGAAAGATTAAATAAAAAGAAGTGAAAAGAAATAGTGAGCAAGGAAATTAAAGAAAGTTTCATGTTTTAATGAATTGTGATTTGGAATTGGTGTATGCAGGTTCTGGATATGCTTCCCAGAGTGGCTGGGAGGTGGGAGCAATGAAGGAATATGCTTTTGGGGGAGCTAGTGCCCCTGCCACAGCAAGAAAGCCCCAGCTCATACATACACATTCTGGCCCCCTCCCTTGTTCTTCCCTAAGCCCCCTTGACCCCACTCCTAAATCCATCCATGCACTGTGACCTGGTTAGATGGTATGTGCACTTCAGGCTATTTGCACAGGGTTGGGAAGATCATACCCCAGGGGCAGGAGTGGGAATTGGCATGGTGCCAGAACCACCCCCTGAGCAGTAGAGTTAAGGGAATGGAAATTTTGTCCATACAGAATAGGATGGGGTGGAAAGGATGCTGCATCCTGGGATACTGGAGGACTGCAACTTGGGCCATTCATCTGTTCAATACCACTCATAGGAGCAAGGGAAGAATATTCCTCATCCTGGTATACTGCACAGTTTGGAAGATTCTTAGTATGATTTGCACAATTTATCCTTCTCATATTAGAATGACTTCATCATCGATATTTAAAAGTGCACAATCATTTTCCAAAGATTTGGTTCTGTGAGTAAATTTTGCACCCACACAGTTTGAGTGGGTTGGGAATATATTCACACATTCCTCATCATCACTCAGAGAAACAGCAGGTACTGCTTTTAAGGAAAGTTGAACTGAAGGATCAGTCTCTAAATGAGGTAGATTAATCTCTCAAAAACTCCCCACTGGAACATATTAACATTAACTGGCAGCTTCCCATGATCCAGGTAATTTATTTATGAAACTTATAGGGGTTAATCCAAAGTACAAATAATTGTAATAAACAGAAGACCTAATGGACTAATCATGCAATTCAAGCCATTTTTTAATTTATTTGAAATCTCAGATAAAAATAGCTAAGAGGTGTGCCAGGAAGACAGCAAATAATTTGGAAACTGATGAGCATGGCCTATGTACTGAACTATGAAAAGATAAGGTAATGTCTAAAACTTATGGATTAATATAACAATGTAGAAAGTATTCTGACTGTTTATATTTTTAAGCATTTAAAGTTGATTTTTTCCCCTCTGAAACTCACTTCGTCACTGCTTGTATAGTTGCCCTGTAACTAGCCTCTCACTCAACCCCTGAATAGTACACCCTTTCTTCCCACAGCTGAAAAAGAAAGGACTGTATTTTCCTACCTTATCCTTTACACCCTTCAGGAGATAGATTATTTCAGTCTGGTGATTATTACTAGCATGCTAGTCCCACTAATAAAGATATAGCTGAACAAGAAAATATGAAATATTTGAAGATAATACATTTTGTTTTGTTTTGTTCTGTTTTATTTTCAGAAAATAAAATATTTGAATGTGCCCAGTTATGCTGGAATGTTATTGTAACTATGCTGGTTCAGGGAATATGTGAGAGACAAGGACTTTTGTGAGTGATATTTTTTATTGGACCAGCTGCGCAGTTGGGACAAACTTAGACAAGATTTTGAATGTAATTCATATATTTTGACTTCCAGTCACCAGAAGGGCCTGCTCATGTGCAAAGCTGTGCTATCTGTCTATCTGTTTATCATATATATAGATGCAACCCCCGATTTGAAACACACCAATATAGTTAAGTGTGCATATAGAATGATGTTCTATATCACTATACCAGAAATGTAACTGCAACATGGACAGGAAAGGTCTGTCACTATGTACTAAGAAAAAAAAAAATACATTTATACAGAAATGTACTAAGGTTCCAAACAGATTTTTCTGAAAATGTCTATTAATAATAGAAAGCAAAATAAGCTTTTGGAACTGTTTGTAGAATCTTTCTTTAACAGAAATGTGCTTTCTGTTAAATTTTATAACATAGTCTAAAATACATACAAGGCCTGTCCAAAAAGTATTAAGACCAAATGTGTGTTTGTGGTACAAAGTATTGGGTGCAGGCGTGGCTTTGCTGAACATGTTTGGGCATGTTGGGACTCCTCTGGACAGGTTTTCAGCTCATGGTATTTCCCCAGTTTTCTGTGGCCAGCTGTTGAAGTAAGATCATTTGTGTCTCTTATCCCCTTTCATTATGTCCGTGTCCAGAACAACATGTGTGCATTCAATTTTGCATGAAAATCAGTAAAACAGAAAGGGAAATTTTTGAATTACTTAAAGTAACATTTGGTGATGATACTATGAGCCATGCAAGAGTTTTTCATTGGTATCATCAGTTTAAAGAAGGATGATCATTGGTCGAAAGTGATGAGCCTTCTGGATGCCCTTCAACATCACAAAATGATGAACATGTGGCAGCTGTTCACAGTTTGGTTTGAAGTGATAGGCAATTGACTGTCTGAGAAATAGCAGAAGAAGTTGGAATTTCTGTTGGTTCATGCCATTCAATTCTAACCAGCAATATGGGAATGAAACGACCAGAAAAACAACCAGAAAAGTGGGTGTCCTACTTTTGGATGCTTCACCATGGCAATGCGCCTGCCCACTCAGCACATCTTGTGAAACAACTTTAGCCAAATTTTAACCAAACATTGTATCCCAGAAATGCCAAAGCCTCCATATTCACCTGATATGGCCCCATTCGACTTTTTTCTCTTCCCTCGACTGAAGAAAACCTTGAAAGGGAAAAGATTTTGTGATGTGGAAACTATAAAACAAAATGCGACTGAGCAACTTTTAGCAATTCCATAAATTGTTTATCAAAGGTGCTTCTAACAATGGCAGAAATGATGGGGAAATATGTGGCTGCAGAAGGAGCATATTTCAAAGGAGATTAAGCCAAAATCCCTGTAAATAAAATATTTTGTTTAATAGATTTTGTAGACATTAAGGCTGGAAGGGACCTCAGAAGATCATTGAGTCTAGCTCCCTGCCAGGTGCAGGAAGCCAGCTAGGGTCACAGGCTCCCAGCAAGATAAGCATCCAAACATTTCTTAAAAGTGTCCAGAGTAGGTGCTTGCACCACCTCTGGAGGGAGTCTAATCCAGGCCTTGGGGCTCAAACAGTAAAGAAGTTTTTCCTTATGTCCAGCCTAAAACGGTCTTAGAGGACCTTATGACAGTTGGACCTTGTCATCCCTTGGGGTGCTCTGGTAAGCAGGCATTCCCCCAGATCCTGATGCACACTCCTGATGTACTTATAGGCTGTCACCAGGTCACCCCTGAGCCTGCAGTTCTCCAGGCTGAAGAGTCCCATGGCTCTTAACCACTCTTCATAAGGCCTGTTCTCTTGCCCTGTGATCATGTGAATGGCTCTTCTCTGGACTCTCTCAAGCTTCTCTACATTCTACTTGAATTGTGGAGCCCAAAATTGGATTCAGTACTCCAGCTGCAGCCTCACCAAGGCCGAGTACAGTGGGAGGATGACATCCTGAGATTTGCTTGGGAAGCATCTATGGATGCAAGCCAGAGTTTTGTTCACTTTACCAGCTATGACATCGCATTCATGGCTCAAGTTTATTTTGTGGTCAATCATGACCCCCAAGTCCCTTTCAGCCATGGTGCTAGTATCAGTCTTGATACTTTTTTAACAGCCTTTGTATATATGTGCAGACATACACACACAATCACACATATATGTGTGTTTGCGTGTGCATGTGTATATATGTGTGTGTATAAATATATATATGCATGCACACAAGTTTTCATTTTGTAGGGCTGTGCAAAGCTTCAGTAGGCGATTCAATTTGGAGGCGATTCACCCCGACTCGGGGACCAGATCTCCAAATCCGAATTAAATTGGGAAACCAAGTAAAAGCTCCAAATCAATTTGAAGCATCTGAATTGATTTGGAAAAGCTAAGGAAAATATTCAGCTGATTTGGAGATTTGGCCATAGACTAAACAGGAAGCTGACAGTTGCCTCTAGCTGATAAGTCTGTTGGGATTGGCGAAGGGGTGAGGGAAGGAGTGTGGGGGAGGGAGAGATTGGGGCTGGGGCTGTAGCAAGCTGCCCAGGCAGGGAAGAGGGGTGCATTACTCAGGGAAAGGGGCAGCACTGGGAGTGGGGGCTCTGCCATGCTGCCGTTTGCCCAGCTGGGGCAGGGGGGCACAGCTTGTTCTGGGCAGAAGGGATCAAGTGGCAGCAGGACATAGGCTCTGTTCCCACTACTGCTATGCCTGTATCCTGCATCCCCTGCATTGGCTAGCAAGTGGCGACAGGGCAGAGCCCCCGCTTCTAGTGCTGATGCGGGTGCAGCAGCACTGGGAGCAGGAGTTATGCCCTGATGCTGCCAGGAGCAAGCTGCACCTGCATCATGGCCCTCCTCCACACTGACTGGGCAAGAAGCAGCAGGGCATAGTCCCCATTAATCCTCCCACTGGGGCAGAGGCAGGCACAGCTGGAGGAGCCGTGGCAGAAGACTGCATGGCTGCCCTGCCCAGCCCCATCCCCTGCCTGATCCCAGCCTCTGGCATTTAAAAAAAAAAGAAACCCCCACACTCACTGGCTCTGGCAGTAGTGATTGGGGCTTGTGGCAGAGCTCCACCGAGCAGCACAGGGCAGCAGGGATCAACCCCCCCATCTTGTACCAGCATGGCAACTGCCCCATGGCACAGGTGCAGTGCAGCTTAGCAGGGTGCCATGCTCTGCCTGGGAGCTGGGGGAGGCTCCAGCAGTCAGCTGGAGCCTGGCACCACTCAGGTCCAGCAGCCCCAACTCCCAGACAGCATGCAGCCCTCTGTCGAGCAGCACTGCACCTGTGACAGCTGCTGCATAGGTGCCAAGTGTGGGTAGCCATCCCTGCTGCCCCTCACTGCCCTGCACTGTATGGGGGGGCTCTGCCATGAGTGCCCAGAGGCCCCTATCACCACTGCCAGAGCTGATGAGCATGCAGTTTCTTTTTTTTTTTTCAATTACTGGGATGCTGGGGCCAGGCTGGGCAGCCATCAGGGGCAGGCCTGGATGGGGGTGGCAATTGGGAAGCAGGGGCTGTGTGGGGGAGGGGGGGGGCTCTGCTACATGGCCCCAGATCCCCTACAGCTGCTGCTACTTCTGATGAGTGCAGGTTTTGGGGGTTTTTTTTTAATTCCCAGACTTCTAGGGCCAGGTGTGGGGGCTCTGCCAGGAGCCCCCACATCCCCTGCTACAGCCAGTGAGCATGGGGCTTTTATATTTTTTTAAGTGCTGGGCCAGGTGGGGGATGGGGCCTGGTGGGGCAGCCATGGGGGCTTATCCCATGACTCCCCGCAACCCAGAGAGAGGCAGGCACAGCCAGAGGAGCCACTCAGTTGTTCCTGCCTCTCCCCAGCAGATTGGAATCACTGAATTTCTCCTAATCAGCACTGAATTTTCTGAAGATTATTCAGCTGAATTGATTGAGGACAGTGATCCAAATCTGTGGATCAAATCGCTGTCCTCCAAATTGGCCGAATCCAAATCCAAATCACATACTTCCCTCTTCGCACAGACCTATCATTTTGTATTAAATTTTAAATGATTGGGTGTTGTTAATTAACATATGTACAAGAAAATACTGTATTTAAAAGTACGTATTTAAATAGCAACTGGATGTATTTAAATCAGCAAGTCCTGATGATCTCCACCCCAGAGTGCTGAAGGAATTAGCAGAGGTCATTGCGGGACCCCTGGCACGACTTTACAAGCACTTGTGGTGCTCTGGTATGGTCTCAGAAGACTGGAAAAGGGCCAATGTGGTTCCCATTTTCAAAAGAGGGAGAAAGGAGGACCCAGGAAACTATAGGCCTGTTAGTCTTACCTCGGTCCTGGGTAAGCTTTTTGAGAGAATTATCCTGGTGCATGTCCGCGAGAGGCCAGCAGGGGAGATTATACTTAGGGGTAACCAACATGAGTTCATTAGAGGCAGGCCCTATCAGATCAACCTGGTGGCCTTCTATGACCAGGTCACAAAATCCTTGGACACAGGTGTCATGGTGGACATAGTCTTTCTGGACTTTAGGAAGGCCTTCAACACAGTCTCTCACCTGATTCTCATTAAAAAACTAGGAGATTGTGGCATAGATACCTACACAGTCAGATGGGTCACTAATTGGCTGGCCCGCACCCAGACAGTGGTGGTGGATGAGTCATTTTTGACCTGGAGGGATGTGGGCAGTGGGGTTCTGCAGGGCTCGGTTCTCGGGCCTGCACTGTTCAATATCTTCATCAGCGACTAGGATGAGGGGGTAAAAAGCACCCTGTTCACATTCACAGATGACACTAAGATGTGGGGAGACGTGGGCACACTAGAAGGGAAGAATAGGCTGCAATTGGACTTGGACAGGTTACAGGGGTGGGCAGATGGGAACAGGATGGGTTTACACTGACAAATGCAGGGTACTGCACCTGGGGAGGAAGAACCAGCAGCACACCTACAGGTTGGGCAACTCCCTTCTTATCAGTGCAGAGGCAGGAAAGGATCTTGAAATCACTGTTGATGCCAAAATGAACATGGGCCAACAGTGTGGGGACGTGGTCAGGAAGAACACCCATACCTTGTCATGCATCCACAGATGTATCTCAAGCAGGTCCAAGGAGGTGATCCTCCCCCTCTTTGTGACACTGGTCAGGCCGCAGTTGGAATATTGTGTCCAGTACTGGGCGCTGCACTTCAGGAGGGATGTAGACACCATGGAGAGGGTCCAGTGGAGGGTCACCCGCATGATCAGGGGTCAGCAGGGCAGGCCCTATAAGGAGAGGCTAAGGGACCTGAACCTGTTCAGTCTCCACAAGAGGAGGCTGAGAGGAGATCTGGTGGCCATTTACAAACTAGTCAGGGGGGACCAGCAGGCAATGGGGGAGTCCCTGTTCCCCCGAGCACTACCAGGAGTAACAAGAAATAACGGTCACAAGCTGGCAGAGGGTTGATTCAGACTAGACATCAAGAGGCATTACTTCACTGTCAGGGCAGCTAGGATCTGGAACCAACTTCCAGGAGAAGCGGTGCTGGCTCCTACCCTGGGGGTCTTTAAGAGGAGTCTGGATGAACACCTAGCCAGGTTTATTTGACCCCAGTACTCTTTCCTGCCAGGGCAGGGGGTTGGACTTAATGATCTGCTCAGGTCCCTTCCAACCCTACCAACTATGAAACTATAAAACTATGAAACTATGTTGACAGACACACATTAAAAAGAAATATACTTTCTAAAAAAAAAATTACTAAAGAAAATATCCAGTCCAATTTGAGGTTCTGAAAAAATGACTATGACTTGCAGAAATTGTCAGAAGAGAAGATCAAGTTACTGGTGAAATCATAATTTGTCCCAGGCACAAAGAAAGGATATATATAATTTCAGATACTGAAAATTTTCATTCTTTGTTCAGAAGACTTTTAGCCAAACAATTGCTTTAATCAGTTTAGTACATTATAATCAGGGGAATCATTTCAAATACATGAGAAAATTGCATTTTATGCCTTATGAGATATCATATGGTAAGGAATAAATATAGACCACGTCCTGAAAATTCCTTCTTTTCTAGAACATACAACAGAGATTAAATAGATTAGAGTTTCATGAATCATTTTTCATTTCAAGGACCATCTTGAAATGTGGCAAGCAAAGAATGTAGATTTTTAAACTGAATGGTTTTAAAGTGAGGTGCAAAAATTAATTGATATAATTTCCTTGACTTCTTATTTGTCTTCAGAAGTAATGAAGCTCTTGTTAGGGCTTTGTTTTCTAGGAATAGGTAAGAAAGAATGTAAAACAATTCCTAGCTGGTTAACCCCTTTATTCGGGGCAGTGAGGCTGCTGTCAAGCAAGTGGACAAACACCTCTCTCCAGCAGTATCTTCTACCCTAACAGGCACTTTTCTTTTCAGATAATTACATTCTTTCCACTTTGTCCATATGTTCCCTCCTTTCAGGCCAGTAAACTTTCTTTTTCTTTATTTTCCATTCTTCCTCCCAGGAAGCAGGCATAACCTTAAAAGAGGAGGACAGATTGGAGCTGTCATGCTCATAAAATTCAGTGCCAAGTCACTTTACCAAAAACTGCTCTTGTGACCTACTCCTTCCACACTGCTTAACGTCAAGCAAAGACAAAAAACAGATGTAATTTAATGACATAATCTACAATCAAAATTGGCACTGGACAGAATACTTTTATTTATTTATTTATTTATTTTGGTGCTCTCACTTAAAGAGAAGTATGGAATGGGCAGATATAATAACTTTTCCTATAGTGTCTGTAGCGTTTGTTATGGTAGATCAAGGATGAAGAAAATTGACAGGGGGGAATGGCCAAACTTGTGCAGGCCCTGCCATGTTTAAACATTCTTCAGATTGCATCCCCATGCTTGTCAAGTACTTTTGAAAACACCAAATATGTTTGAAAGCAGTGTCATGTATAGTATGGAAGCATATTTTTACAACACTAACTTCATTTCTTACTTAAAATTTCTTTCTATCAATCATATTTGTTCTAGATACTTTACATAGATATTCACACACGTGCACATACATATGCACGCTAGCATTCCTTTTTAAAGTGAAGTTGTTTGCAGGCACATATCAATGGTTTATGTTTATTATCAATTTTATTACAAAAGAGGAGAAAAAAAGCTGCAAAGTTGAGTAAATCTGGAAACAGCTGGAACTTGGAATGGGGAAGTAAGGTTATATTTAGCAAAGAAAGGTGCCCAAACTTATTTTGTTCTCCCATTCCCCCCCAAGAGGCACAACATTAAATATTATCCTTCCACCTTTGCATGTCTTCTAATGTATAGATGCATTGCAGCACACTGATTTGGAAGCAATTTCTAAAATGCAGCTCTCCAACCTGGAGAAGAAAATCAGAAAAAAACAAGGTATCAAAAAAAAGTGCTGTACTTTAGTCTCATTTTAAAAAGAGTGACAATAAACCATACCAGATAGAGATAATGAGCTTTCTGCAAATCCATGGAGGCTGAAACAAAGTAAGGAACAGCATTTTGGGAGCAATTCAGATTGTCCAATAGTTTATTGCCTCCAAACTTCCTACTCTAAAAAGTATATAAGATCTAGAAACCTATTAAAATACTAATAACTCAATCAATTTTAGCTTTGAGACATTGAAGGCAATTGGTTGCAATCAAGCAAATCCACTGAGGCAATTTTTGTAATTTGGGATGGACATTTTGACACATTAAAATGAGTTGATTTTTTCCATTGACGGCAGAAGGATAGATATCCAGTTGTATTATACACTGATCATATTGGCTGATCTGGTTCGTGCATGGGATCAAATGAACTTGTGTGTCTCTTGGATTGAAGATATATACAATATCTTACCTGTAAACACTTCTGTTACTTAGCATCATATCATTGTTTTCACATTCATACCAAAAAAGTAAGATTTTTTTTGGCTGCGTTGTGTAGCATCTTTTCAGAGGCTTTCTGTGTTCCTAGACATTTCAATATTGCATTATGCTTGATTCAACCAGCAAGATGTCTGTGTGAGGTGTCTCTGTAGTAAGCACTTCAAGGTGTTATGTAATCAATGGACACCTTTGGGCTTGCACAGAGCATCATGATTATCATCATGGCAGTTTTACTGGTTGCCTAGATAACAAATGGTTCTTAAAAACACCACAGTATGCTCTGTGTAACTTTGAATATCTGTATGATGTGTGGCATTTTCTGCGGGGAAGCTGCTTTATTCTACTTCGTCATGTTAGGCCCATTCTTCATTTCACCTCTCCATTAGCACTATTACCTATTTGTATACCAAACTTGATTGTTTATCTCAGTCCTGGTTCTGGCCCTGTCCTACACTGTTCACTCCTACTTTACTTGGCCAAGTACAGACATTCAAAAAGCCCAAGGTGGAAGCAATCTAAGTTAGGTGCTTTACTTTAAGTGCCCTAGCCTAGAACAGTAGCAAACAGAACATATATTTGTCTTTTGGTGGAGAAGGGCACACAGGCTGCCTGTACAGGGCAAGGCCATCAGGTTGGGGGATTTCCCACATGCCCTCTAGTAGGCTTCCTGGGCTGCCAGAGACTGCTAAACACAGTTTAGTGCAGCCCACTAGCTGGGCCACCCCTGAGTGGCTGCCAGGCATGACCAAGCAGCCCTTCCCTTTCCCCTAGCCATGTCAGCCACACACATGACAGCTGCTAGCATGTAGTGGAGGTAACCCTGATTAGCCATGCCTAGCAACCAGGTACTGCTCCCTGGGGCTCTGCCGAGTCATGCAGACATGGGGGTCCCTGGGTTGGTCCCCCACACACCAACTCAGGAACTCCCATGCATCCATGAGTTATTACAGCTCAAGAGAGCAGGACTGGGTTGCCAGGCACAGCCAAACATCCCTCTCCCCGCCCCCCCCCCCCCCCGCCTGGGCAGCATCAGCCACTGTGCTGAATCAACTATGTGAGAGCCCAGAGGTGGGGACAACTGGGTTTCTGGAGCAACCAAGCACAGGCCAGCTGCTAGCACACTTCCTTTTGAAAGCTGCGAAGACACCAGGGATGCCAGAGGACAGTGATCTAACTTGAGTTGGTAGGGGATCTGGTACAGAAGTTCAATAGTCCAGTCTAATCTAAATCAATTAAGTCTGATACTACATCAATTCAGGTCTGTATTCAGATGCAGACAGAAGTACAGGTTCCCAGTGTAACTGAGAAGGCTTTGTAGAAAGGGTCCTGAGTTACAACAGTTCTCTGGAACAAACACAAGTTCACTGTTTGTTCCAGGGTGGCGTGGGGAGAAATAGCTGTCAGACTGCAGCCATTTTCCCCCAGGAACAGCCACTCTTCTCTCCCAGCCTGTCCCAGTTCCAGAATGGGAGGGGGGAAAGGGAGGAAAGGAAGCTTGTTTAAGAGGTTCCCTAGTCAGTGCTGGAGGGTGAGGTGGATGTACTGGTAGGGCTCCAATACACCTGCCTCACCCTCTAGCAATGGCTGAAAAAACCCTAGACCCAACTCCTTCCACTCCCTTTCCCTCTTCCCATTCTTAAAACAGTGATAGGCTGGCAGGCAGCACAGACAGAAGTTACAGAAGATGCTCTGTTTTGAAACATCTTCATCTGACCCCTTATACAATGAGAGGTCCTATTTTCACCTAAGCAGTCATTTTTTAAGCTGTCTGCAGCCATACATTTGTGTTTAGTCACAGCTATAAATACTGCTTTCTGTGGTCAGATTGACTGAAAATAGAGACTTCTGTCTGTGCTCTTAGACTGGGTTCTGCTATTTTTAAACCAGTCTATGTGCACTGAACAGGTATAGACTGTTTTTCTGTTACAGATAAAGACTGATTTCTGATCACTTATACTGGTATGTGGCAATGCACCTTCAGTGCCTGCCCCTTTAGTCTTTAGAAGCTGGAACAGGCAGCTTACAAGTGACTGATTAAGGTGGCCATTTTCAAACAAAGGTCAGCCAGGCAGAGACAGCAATTAGCTGCTTGCAGCCAATGAAGCAGCTCAATCTGGCTCCCTTGCAATGTGGAACATCCTGGAGGTAAGGGCAGGAGCAAGGGGGATGACTTGGAGGCTCCTGGTCCTGGACATGACCTAAAACTGCACCCTTCTGGGGAAGGAAGACATGGTGGGACTGCCAGTGGCACAGAAGCCCCACTCAAATACCAAGACCACTCACCTCCCTGGTGAATGCAGGTCAAGGCACCTTAATAAACCCAGGCACCTTAAGTACCCACAACTTTGTGGGTAAGGGGGCCAGGTATGGCTAGGGCCTGAGCCCCAGGAGGTGTAAGACCCCAGGAACGGAGTGGGGCCAGGCACAACTGTGGCCACCTGAACCTGCAGCAGTGAAAGACCTCAGAGACCCCAGGGAGGAAATAGTGGTGTAGCCCCAAAGGGAGGGGGCAGCTGTGAAGGCCCTGATAGGGACTGAGTAGAGCTGATGGTCAGCCTGATTGGCACCCCACGGGGGTGTGCTGAGTAGGGCTGTGGGATGGCCAGAAGGGCAGTACATGGGCCATCTCCCCATGAGATCAAGTTGTAGGGTATGAGAAGCCCCTTCAGGGCCTAGGGCAAAGTTAGCCCTCCTTTCAGTGAATTGGCTGGCCACTACCCAAGAGACGGTCACAGGAGAGGCCCAAAGGACTTTATGTCACTACCCGAGGCGTGACTCGGATAAGCCTGATGGTCTATGGGGCCACTCAAGGGAATAGAGCAGAGTGAAGGAAGCACAGTATCGTGTGGTGGGCAAGAGATCCTGTGAGAGAGGGTAGAGTGCAAGAGATCCCTGTGAAAGGGGGACGGTGTGAGTGAATGAGACCTGACATATGACTAAGTTGGCCTGGCTTTAGGCCAGGAGCATAGTGACATGCTGAATGCCATCTGCAAAGCATGGACCATGGTGCAGGGAGAGTATAGTGCTGTGGATAGTGTCCCAGGCATTGGGGCATAGAATGGGTAGCCTCCTGCATTATACCACCAATTATGGGAACAGCAAAGTCATGGCAGGTGAGACTGGGCAGACTGCCCCATAGACAGGTGGGTGGGCCGATTTGAGACTTGGCCCCGAGGGTACCCCCTGTCACATGGTATACATGTAACATCTGCACCTGGCCCTTACCCTCAGCCATTTGCTGCCTTAATTGCTATCAGTACAATACAGAAGGCTGAAAGACAATACAGTAGTTTACACTGATCAGCCGCTTCTCCCTGACATACTTCCTGATGACTTTTTCACGAATTAGATAAACAACCTTGCTATTTCACATGAGCAAAATGTCTAGCAGATTATTATACCTTTTCAGGGACATACACTGCCCATTTTATTCCAGCCACCTGAAGGATAACAAACATGCTAGTTTTATTACCTTTTTCATGCCTCTTTGTCAATAGTGTTCTTTTATTTCTTCCATTTATCAAAATATGTAAGTAGAGCACTACAAGGTAAGTCATTATTGAAAAGTATTTAAGGGGTCCACGGAGGTTCAACCTAAATCATTACAGTTGTTTCTCTTGCTTCAATCCTGCTCCCCTCCCTCAAAACTTCCTCCTGCCAATGCAACACCCCCCAGACAGCTATAGGTGTAGGTCATGCCATTTAGTATCAAGGAGCTGTCAGATCCTGTTGTTTTTTCTGCTGTTCTTCTGCTCATTGGTCAAAGTTGATTCTCCACTGCAGCTTCTATGCATCCAGGCTTAGTACAGGACTCCAGAATGTGATCCCATGATGATCCATTATACAGGGTGAAAAGACATGTGCTCTGTCACAATAAGCCAACTATGACATCTTCCCATGTTCACTGTACAAAGCTTGACAGTTCTGCACGTTGCTATGCTGAAGAAACCTTCAGTATCTCTGTTTTATTTTTATATAGCAGACTTTAATGAAATCCTTCCCCAGTATAAATACATGTGGAGAGAAAGTCTCAACAGATGGCCAGTTCTTGACAGTCTGTTTGTTACATGACACTATATACTGGTTACTTAATAAGTTAAAGAATAATACATAATCAAAAGGTAAATGTTAGATTTACAGATAAAGAAAAGTGCTTCTCTTATTTTATATGTATCTAAATTATATGAGATTTTGAAATATTTTATTTTAATTATATTTTATATATTATTTTATTTTAAATATGTAGACAAGTAATTGTGTTGCAAAGGCTGCATTTATGATAGTGATACAGAAGATTATAACTTCTCATATTTAGAGAAAGTAAATTTCTATTACAGAAATATAAATAAAACCAAATGGACTTTGTGTACGCACATATACATATATATACATGTGTACACACCCTAAAATTATGAATGCACCTAGATTTATTTTATATATGTAATATACAGGCAAGGAAAAGGGAAGGGAAGGGAAAATTTCATTTGCAAAGGTAAATACTCAAGACAAGTACTCAAGGAAATACTTAATTAAGGCATGCCTAGTCAACCTTAATTCAGGCTGCTTATCTATTATGACCATATGATGATGCCAGCCCTTGTTTTTATTGAGGTTTTTCTATAAAAAATGAGCCCTGCTTCATTCAGTGCACAGAAGGGATTGTGCTCACTAAATCCTAATCTTGGATGTCCACTTTCATATACGTCAGCTAATAAGATATTTGACACTTGATTCAACAATACTGTGTTTCAACATGTATTTGTTCATTTTCTAAGAATAGTTAAATAATGATAGTAATGTATATAAAAAGCTTATTATTAAGGAAAAGGTATCATCCCCTATAAATTAATTTCATAAGGGTGACAAAGAAGCAAAAAAAGGCAAAAGGAAAATAAACAAAGGAAGAACTCAGGCCCTGTAAACAATAGCATTGGGTTAATATAATTTTTGAAGAAAAACAGTATTCTTTATAAATAAATTACAATAGTGGTTTTTTTAAATAATCAGACCAGAGTAGGTGAGAGAACAACAATAGTGTGTGTGTGTGTGTGTGTGTGTGTGTGTGTGTGTGTGTGTGTGTGTGTGTGTTTAAAGATCAGTCTGGAAAATCAGCCTGAAAAATTAAGTGTAACTTAAGTGATACATTTAATACAGGTCAATAACCAGATCAGATATGCAATGCAACATTGTGGTTGGCAAACTCTTTACACCTTCCATATCTTCAGCAACTACACTGCAACCATCAGCTGCATTCCATGTTTTCTGGGAAGAAATGCCATTCACTCATTTATTAAAAAGTAAGGAAAAAACAACTTGATCAAATCAAACCGTTGACCTAGAGGTGAAAGGACTTGTATTCCATTACCAGTCATTGGAACCATCCACCTTCCTCTATTTCATTTCATCTATATGGAAAATGTTCAGCACACCAGTACCGTGCAAGTGTGTATTTTCCCCTTTATTTGTAATCTGTCTGAGCCTGATTCTCAGACTGCAGGAGCAGATCCACTAAAATTAAATTCTGTAAGGGTGTAAATGATATGAAGCTGAGATCAGAATCAGACCGTAGGAGTGCAATTTTGCCTGCTGAGCATTCCAGGCAAAGTTATTATGAAAAATTATCTTTGAACAAAGAAACATGTAACCTTTAAAACTGATCTCTGATTCTAATGAACCCAAAGATCAAAACACTTCAGACTTAAATATTCCAGGATTTCACAACATGTTTAGGATTTCAAAGAATGTTCTTATGGGGAAGAAAAAAAAAAATAAAAGCATAAATTGAGCAGAAGCTATTCCAGGCAACAAATCGTGATCACAGGCAACAAATCTCTACAGCAGTGATTTGTTAAGGTGCTGGATCCTAAACTAAGCCGCAAATATTGCTTCTAAGACTGCAGATGAAATAAAACATATTTGTACAAAACTGTAGAAAAGAATATGCATCACATATAGATTTAGCAACATAACATGCACTGGGTCACACGGTGACCTTTTAAATGAATCTTCAGATACCAGATTTATAGGAACTTTTTTTAATGATTGTAGGTTGCAGAAGACTTTACTTTAACTGACTATAAGCTCTCAAGAGTTTTTCCAACCCACCATGCTGTCTAACTTTACCTGGAAGTCAGATATGATACTAACAGTAACTCTCTCTACCAGAAACTTTCCATATGCAGTAAGCACTTATACTTTCAGAGGTGGTTATTTAGGATGCTAGCATCCATAAACTGAAACAAAAAGGACTGTTAAGCCTATGCGACTATGATGCCAAAAATGCAACACCACATTTCAGACATACAAAAAACTGGAACTCTTGGTTCCAAAATGATACCTTTTATTAGACCAACTGGAAGATGGCAAGAAAATTGTCCTTTTCTGCAAGCTTTTGGGATCAAAGTCCCTTCATTAGGCTCTGGGAAAAGTGTAGATGGTACAAGATGGTAAAAAGTCCACATAGGTAGAAAATAAATTTCATTTTTGCACAGAGGGAGCTGAAGATGGAAGGCTGTCCCTCTGGGTCCATGAGAGTGTCTTTGTGAGCTGTGTTGAATAGCTCTTTGATGTGTTGATTAGGTAGAATTCCTTCCCTGGAGGTGTCAGGTGGCAGGCAGGGAGGTGAAAAAACTTCCTTGTTTTTCTGCAATGAAGATTAAAATCCCAAATCGGCTGAAATTCGGCATCTTCCATGTTTCCATTTTCCGGTTGGTGTAATAAAACCATTTTGGAACCATTATTTTGGAACCAAGAGTTCTAGGTGTTTGTATGTCTTTTTGTCTCAGACCAACACGGCTACCAAGTATACCCCACACTACATTGCAAGCATGGTAACTACCACATAATTTTAGTAATTTAGACGATCAAGTAGTAAGAGCTAATATCTGCTTTCAGGCTTCTCCATGCTTACAATGCTAATTTCACAAGTGGGGCTGCAAATTTATGAATCAGTCATTATCCTATATAAATTTAAATTATATTGTACAAGAAATACTATGACTATCATGGTAACATTCAATTAAAGGTAACACTTTAAATTTGCATCTCCCATGTTAAGTGTAAGATACTTTACTGCTGTGAAGTGGTTTCCATTAAAAACATTCCATGCCATTTTTTACTCAAGGTTACTACAAAATGGTATCTGAGGTATTGTAATATTGCCATATATTTAGAATAGAAAATAAATACAGTAAGCCAGGTCCAAATCATTCTGGAAGATGACTAAACAGGATTTAGGTAGAATGTAGGTGCCTAAGTGTGGTCCCCTAAGAGGTAAGGAAGTCCTAAATTCTCATTTCTGCTCTTTTGACTGTTTATTAGTTTTACTTTAGGCAGTCATTGATTAAAACAATGGGAGGAGGAGGGAAGATCAGAGTTCAGAACCAAAAACTGCCCCTTTCCCAGGGTAGTGCCATCAGCATTGGGTAACAGAGTTATGCTCCTTCTTGCTTGTTCTTTAGATGGCTCCATAAAACTCGAATTCTTGACTACCCACTGGGCCAGCTTCAAAAGGTAGGTGGACTGGTCCCCAGGCCTAAATTCCTGTAGCTATGGCACTTGCTCAGAGATTGAGATGTGGATTTATAAGATTATGGAGGACAAGGGAAGAAATAATAAACATAGATTGTGAATGACAGAATAGGTGGGAATTGGTAGTTGGACTTGGAGAGATTTAATAGAGGCAAAAATAGAAGGGAGAGAAGATCCATTGTATTGAACCACTTATAATTTTTTACAGGTGGTCTGTGCTATGACATATACCATAGGTCTTATGTCAGAGCAATTCTTAATCATCTTTCACTCAGATTCCTTTTATTCCCATTCTTCTACTCAGACCTTCCCCATTCTTGTACAGAATCTTTTCTGTCTTTTCAACTCTTCAGTCAAATATTCACAACCAGTCAGACTGCCAGGTCTCCAAAATGCTACATTATAGTTAGCTAGCATAACCAAGGTATATTTTATGGAGTGAAGGGAGGTCAAGCTGGGTTGAGTGAGGTACAGGCTTTTTGGTAGAGATAGAAAGTATGTGGGTAGAGTCTGGGAGAGAGGATTCTCCTGCTTTCTAGTAGGGGACAGCAGACGGGATGCATGTATAGTTATCATCCCCTAGCCTACAACAGCAAAGCAGTCCTGAAGGTGAGGCCAAAGTTTGCATAGCATTGTAGATACTAAGATTGTATTATATGTATACCAGGGACTGGAGGGCTTCTTATGTGTGTATTCTTGGTCAGGACAGAAAGCTGGTCAAGATGCAGCTTATTTATCAAAGGATTTTTCTGTTTTCTGTTTTTCCTTGTATATTCAAAATTTTAATCTATTTTTGTGAAAAATTGGTGCAAACATTTCGTTAAAAAAATGTTTTCAGTTGAAATATGTATCAAAGCCAACCCTTCTATAGTGAATCTGTTATAATGTGACATAAATTAGCGCAGCACCTGAACAGAGGAAGCACACAGGCAGGGCCATCCCTGGGCAGGTGAATTGGGGTGACCTCCTCAGGTCCCACAGACAGAGCGATACAGGCCCTGCTGTGCACCGTCAGTTCCACCCTCTGGCCACTCATCAGCCCCCTTGCCTCGCACAGGCTGATATGCCCAGGGCCCCTGATCCCTAGGGACAGCTCTGCACACAGGTAGCTAAAAAGATCTTGATATATGTTTCATCAAGAAGAAATGAATGCTAAAACTAAAGCCAAAATGTTTATAGTTGCTTATTTCAAATTTAAGTATCCATCTACAAGTATTATTCTGTGGGCGCATCTACACATGCCCCTATGGTGCAATAACAGTGCATGGTTATTTTTAGCTGCATTCTATACTTAGGGAGCATGTCACTATGGTGACATCACTGTGGCATCACAGTTTTTGCCCACAGATGCTATGTCACTGTAGCGCATTATTAAAGCAATGCAGTGTCACGTGTATTGCAAGTAGAATATTCAGTTTTCAGAGATAATACCCTTAGTTCCCAAAGAAGTACCGTATACATACCTAATGTGATTTTAATATCCTTTTGCTTAATGAGCAGAAAAAATATTCTTTATTGCATAAACTACATTATCTCCATCAACTTCAGTGATTGTCTAGTATTTCATTATTTGAACATAATGATTGCAACAAAATGGAATCAATTGCAATGACAAGGCAATTTGCTCCTAGTTTATTCCTCCAATCTATCAATGAACATTTGATCATCCTCAAATCTTGATCCTGGATTTTTTTTAAATGTTTTTATTTTTTTACAGCAGGCATTGAAACATAATGAATTGGTCATCCGCTTTTATAATGTACACAAATGGCCAAAAGAGACTAGAATGATGCAACATTTCAATATAAGATGTTACTCAGGATTTAAACCCAAATACCTAAGGAAAAAAACCCTAAAAGACAAATCACCTTGGTACTATAAATTAAATGTAGTTGTCCTTTTGGGCTGAAGTCCTATGTTATGAAGTCCTATATTTCATAACATCAATTTATAAATTTGACCATTGTTATCTATCCCTTCTTGTAAAATGGACACTTTCTTCTGTTTACTGTAGCCTTAAGAATACTGTCCCATATAGTCAACAGGTTGACTTTAAAGGGGTAGCATCCGAATCTGTGCATAAAGAGGAGATTATGACCCAGCTGTCATGTACCAGTAGAAATTGTCCATCTCACCCCTCTGTGTCAAGAGATTTTTGGCAAGAACATAATATTCCCTTCAAAATCAGTTTGTTCCTTAGACTTTTTTTTTCACATATTCCGTTTATCTGATTCTCCCCTTTCCAACTAGTCTTCAGCCCTGAAGACTGATTAGATCCTAATTTTTTTGGCATGCTGTCAACTTGTCCTAGACAGAATAACTATTAGGCCTTTGCTTTTGCATCTTCTCTGTAATTTTGTTTCTCTTTCTGTGCTTCATGTCTTTTCTTTGTGAATTTCACCTATTTTGCCTGAAGCTGTCTTCTGACAATATGTTACCACCTCTCTCTGTGGATTTGTTCTTTGCCTGCCCAAGTAATTTATTTATGTGTTAGTTTCCTCTTCTCTGTTATCCAGGCTGTTTGACTTTGCATGTACTGCTTTTCATTGTGCCTCCAATCTTTAATATATTATTAACAATTTGAAACAGGAAGGCTTTTGTACCTTTTAAGGTAACTACTTAATCATGCTGACCACGTGTTTTTAAATGTCTGAAATTCCTTGTGTGCACATACTGAGATAACATATCATGTGTGCTTATAACAGCTGAAGAACTGCATACAGAGGATAACAAGAACATCACTTTCCCCTCGTGCTTGGCATTTAAATGACATATTTAGATTAAATGCCAAAATTAGTAAAAATCATTCATCAGATTATAATTTTATATACTTGAATTTTCATATGTGTACATGTGTGTATGTATATAATGAAAATCCAAGAATAGAAATATATATATGGGTTTTTCAATCTGAACAACCCTTCAGAATCTAGTCTTTGAATTTGATAAATTATATCCTACAGTTTGTCCCTAACCTCCAAAAATATAGAGGTATATTCAACTTGAGATGGGTTTTCTGTTCTTTTTCATTACTTCTTCCATTGAAAAAAGGTATGATGAAGGCAAACATTGGGGTCCAGAAGCAGAGGTATGAAATCCAATACTTATTCCACCCCCTCTCTAAAATTCTTATGTATTGAAAATTTTAGTCTGACATGTACATAGTGTTGATGACATGGCATCAAACCAGATTTCCCTAAGAAACTGGTGGAGATTAAATAGTTTAGACCTTTTGCTGTAATAGATTCAAATTACATTTTGTCATTGTTTTGTTTAGTGCACTCAAATTTCACCCCTAACTGACTTCCTTAATAAAATGGTCAAAATGATCATGCAACTGAGAGCATATCCAAAGAAGGCTAATGAGTTTTTTAAATGTGCCGTACAGCTGAACATATGAAACTATGGTTGTCTATGGGGCAGACTTTTAAGACCCAGACACCAGGACTCCACCACCATCCTGGCTCCTCTGTGGCAGCAAAAATTCTGAGCTAAATATAACTGTTTTTTCTTTACCCATGGAGTTTGCTCTTGTTATATTTTGTTTTAATTTGGTTTTGGAAAGGGTTTGGCAGTGACTGTTTGGGAGTGATTACTGTTTGGGAGAGAATTCTAGGGTTTAGTGTTCCATGGCTTTTGCACTTTCTCCTGTGAGAGGTATTTAAGGGAAAATATGAAAGCATGAGTAATATTGCATTTTTAGAAGAGATGACATGCCCTTGCAGCAAGTTTGAGTTTGATGCTATTGTTCAACCAATGTTTTATAATGCAAAGTCAATGGCTACTGTCACTGAGAGTATAAAAACCTTAAACAACCTAAACCTAAACTAGGACTGGCCTATTCAGGCATTTTACACTGCCAGGAGCAGCAGAGTTAGCCCAAGGTAAGTAACTCAAAGGGGTCTGTTGGAGGGTCTGTGGGGGTGGGAGCTGCCCAGTCCAGGAGGTAGTTGTTGTGGGGCTAAAAATAGCCCGGTCAGGGGGTTATGAACAGCACATTTCCAGGGCTCGGCTGAGTGGCTGGGCTTTCTCAACCCTGGCTCTAATTCACCTGCCTCTCCTCTCCCCTCCCCTCCCCTCCCCTCCCACCTGCTCCCTGCTCAGGCTGAGCAAATCCCAGCCATGGCTCCCTACCTCTCTCTTCCTGCAGACAGCACCAGGGGTAGAGATGGGTTGCATCAGCCTAGCCCCAATAGTGCTGACAGAAGTTCCACTTTGGAGTGCCTTCATCTGATCTGTCATTAGATGAAAGTTAATTTATTGCATGATTGGCCACTTTTAAAGTGCTTTGCAGCCATGTACGTGTGTCATGGTATGGCTGTAGAGAGCTTGTAGGGGGCCAATCATATGACAAATGTTACTTCTCTCAGCCACCTTCCAGGTATTCACTTGACCAGGTTAACCCACTTTAGATGGGTTAAACCAGGTTGATCCAAAGTTAGTTCACCTCCATGATTAAGTAACCTTAGATTGGGCACATCCTTTTTTAGGGTAATTTAAGCCCTGTAAATACCTGCACACCTCAGGTTAGGTCAATCTGAATGTAATGCTTGGATGTGCCCTGAGCTCTACTAGGTGGAGTATTTCATAATATTGCAGTCTATGCCTTTAGGATATAAAGGAAACAACACTAAGAGGCATTAAGAAGCTTAGTTTGCAAAGAATGAATACCGAATGTTTCTCTGTTTCATGTATCCACAATGCATTCCAGTTTGTTATTACTCAGTTTTCCTGATTTCTATTATAATACAAACTTTGGATGAATGCTAATTTATTGACGTTCAGATTGATAAGTGGTACTGGCTGAGAGTTGGCTTTTCTCTTCATGGAAATTCTGACATTTGGAGGGGAAAAACACATTACTATTCAAAACAAAATTAGATATTTTAATTCATAGATTTCATAGACATTTGGGCTGGAAGGGACCCCGGAGGATCATCAAGTCCAGCCCCCTGCCCCAGGGGATGGAAGTCAGCAGGGATTATAGGATCCCAGCAAGATAAGCATCCAAATGTGTCTTGAAGGCATTCAAAGCAGGTGCCTGAACCGCCTCCAGGGGCAGTCTATTCCAAACCTTGGGAGCTCAGACGGTGAATAAGTTCTTTCTTATGTCCAGCCTGAATCAGTCGCAGCGGAGTTTGTGACCATTCAATCTTGTTATCCCTTGGGGAGCTCTGGTGAACAGACGTTTCCCCAGATCCTGAAGAGCACCCCGATAAACTTACAGGTGGACACCAGATCACCCCTGAGCCTGCACTTTTCCAGGCTGAAGAGACCCATGGCTCTCAGCCTGTCATTATAAGGTCTGTTTTCCGGACCTCTGATCATGCACGTGGCTCTCCTCTGCACCCTCTCAAGCTTCTCCACATTCTTTTTGAATTGTGGAGCCCAAAACTGGATGCAGTATTCCAGCTGTGGCCTCACCAAGGCCGAATACAATGGGAGAATGATGTCCTGGGATTTGCTTGAGAAGCATCTATGGATGCAAGCCAGCATTTTGCTCGCTTTACTAGCCACAGCATCACACTGAAGGCTCATGTTCATCTTGTGGTTAACCATAACCCCCAAGTCCCTTTCATCTGTAGTGCTAACCAGCGTAGCACTACTGACCCTATAAGCACGCTGCAAGTTTTTACTCCCAAGGTGGAGAACCTTGCATTTTTCGGTGTTGAATACCATTGGGTTCTCATCCACCCATTTCATGAGCCTGTTAAGATCTGCCTAGATCACCCTTGTGTCCTCAGGTGTGGATGCTTTACCTCAGAGTTTGATGACATTGGCAAACTTGGCCAGTCAGCTTCTGACACCAATGTCCACATTGTTGATGAAGATGTTAAATGGTATAGGCCCTAGGACAAAGCCTTGAGGGACCCCGCTGGTCGCAGCACACCAAGACAATTGGCTCCCATTGACCACCACCCTCTGGGTCCTACCAGATGTTTAATGTTCCTAAATACTAGAATTATTCATGTTGGAAAAATCTAAATATATCCATTTCGTTATTTTTATAATGACATATAGGAACTGGGTTTCCTGATCAGAGATAGACGAGAAGCCTTGGGAACTGAGTACCAAAGTTGCCAGAGCTTTCAGAATTCCAGCTGAGCAGACTTGGATCCTTGAAAGTCCTTCCTTGAATCAGCACTGACAGAATTCCTGGTGTGGAACATGGTCTGAGAAATCCTGGGAACGCAACTCAAAAGCAGCTTCAGAAGCAATACATAGTATTGCTGTTATGTTTGAGCACTGAAACTTTGAAGCCCTGAGGTCCCTTGCCATGGGGAATGATGGCTAGAAAATGGTATTTAGAAGTTTGCTTTTTGGAATTGGTTTGTAGGTAATGTAGATGTTCCACTAGAACAATGGTCCAGGGGAATTGGCAAGGGTTAATTGATTTCTAAAAGCCTGTTTGTGCCAAAGTTTCCTTCAAGCCCCACTATGTCTGGAGCAAGCAGACACTGTGTCTGAGGCCAACAGACAGGCAGGCATACAGAGGCTGGGAAATTGAAGACATGCACCACACTGTTATCTCAATAACAGAGATAAGGCACTCTGCAGCACTGGTTCCATGTCACAGAGCCCAACTGCAGAGCCCTTGGGATTTCCAGCTTTGGTGGACAGACCAAATTAGGATATGGGTAAATAACCAAACTAAGATGCGTGTATGTGATAGGTTTGTTGGAACAAAGGAATATGCTGACAGGACAGAATGTGGACAGTATGACATCCACAGCGAGACCAATCAATGATGCCCAGGAATACACAGTCATCAGAAAAAATACGAAAAGACCAAGAGGGGAACCTGAGACCATGATGGACAGAAAGCATGCCACCAGTCCATCTCACCTACCCCACTGGTGGGGTGAAGGAGATAGCTCAGCCCTTTACCTCCAGGCTGCTGACATCTGACATCCAAGATAGAACCACAGGCTGAAGCTTGCATACAGGCCAGACATACCTTCCCTCTGTGACAGCCTTAGGACTGCTAGATATAGAATTGTTTGCATTATTCTTATCTGTTATCGTTGTGTATCAATAAAATTTTCCTATTATTGAATGGAGAAGTGGTGGTCAGGCTGAGGGTTTGGGTTCACCTGGCAGAAGTTATCTCAGTCAGAAATCCAGTGTTAATAGGGAAGTCCACATGTAGAGGCTGCCTATAGTTAAAGATCCTGGGAGCACAGACTTCTCAGAAGTCTTCAGGAAATCCTAGCTTTGTTTCAAGAAAAATGTACTGAAAAGGAGCAAATATTCTGCAAAATATTTAGTTTTACCTAATTATCCGCCCCCCCCCCCCGCAAAATAGAAACCAGTTTCTTCAGAGTTTTTTTTAACCACCTCTATTCATAATTTCAATCCAAGGCAGATATATGAGATAAAGATTGTAATTTCTGTCTCCATTAAGAGTTTTTCTAACCTTTGCTATTAAAATATTATTTAGTCATCCTTTTCAATACTTAGCTGCTTCTATTTGTCTAAATAGCAGCAATGGCTAAGAGTATACTTTGGCTAAGTACAGACAATCAAAATACCCAAGATTGAATCAATTCAATCTTTGCAAATTAGTCTAAAATGGATAGATTGAACCAATAAGCAAGTAAACAGACATTCACTTTTGATTTCAGAAATGCAGCCACATGACTGCAGCAGCCCAGCTCAGGAGCAGCAAGGCACAGGAGCAAGTCTCCCTGCTCAGCTGGAGCAGACATCTTGATCCAAGACTAGTGCACCTACCAAGGGGGACGGGGGGGGGGGGGTTGCAGGGGAGGTGCAAAGCATCCTGGCATATTGGGGTACTGTGAGTGAACTTGCATCTGGAGGGGATCTGGGACAAAAGTTCAATAAAACAATTTAATCTAAATCAGTTCAGTCTGATACTACACCCATCCAGGTTTATCTTAAACCTACATTCCAAGGCCACCTACATTTTGAGCTGACCACATGCTTAGTAGAGCTTATTTTATTATATCAGAACCCTACAGTTGTTTCCATTGAATTCCTGGGCATAACGGTTGGTTGGATTTAACATTAAGCCTGTGCAAGTCAGCAGTGATCCAATCTGGCTTCGGATCTGGCCATTTTGGATGGCCATGATCCAATCTGGAGCTTTGGACTGGATTTCTGCCTCCACCCGGCCGAAGCTTCAGAGCCACCTCGGAGATCTGGCCATAGGGTATAATGGTGAATCAATGAACTATCTATAACTTTATTTTTTTTTGTATGATTTGGATGAAACTTGCAGGGGCAGTAGCCTTTGCTGAGAGCATGAAGCCTGCCACGTTTCAAGAAGATTGCTGCAGGGGTTTGGGGAGAACTGTACCCTAAATTCTTGAAAGCCAAACTCATGTCACGGCTGTGTGGTAAAACACAGGGGCGTCAAAAATGCAGGGGTGGTAGCTCTTACTGAGGCCACAAAGCCTGCCATGTGTCTAGAAGATCAGTGCATGGGTTTGGGGGGAACTGCACCCCAAGCTGCGGATAAGCAAAACTGGTGACACTGGTGACACTGCGTGTGTTAAGGTGCAGCGGGGTGACAGCTGCAGGGATGGTGGCCCCTGCTGTGATGCCTGTCAGCTGTCGAGGAGATTGGTTCAGGGGGAGGCTGGGGCCCTGCACCCCTAGCTGCTGACAGGCAAAATTTAGGCCAAGATTGTGTCTGTCTTGGGGCGGTTTATTGTAACTATTGATTCTTTCCTTTCTTAAGCCTGGTTTTGTAGGTGCTAATTAATGCTCGTTAAGTTATTATGTAGCAGCTAGGTCCTGTGTATTGAGCTGGTCCCTGAGTCCCTGGTCCATGAGTGAATTATGATTGATTGGTAACTGGTAACACAGTAGCTTAGCAGCCAGGTCTGCAGCAGTGTGTCCCCTCCATGCCCCAAGCCTGAGATAGTCAGTGCCACAAGCACCCGTGGCAGGAGTTTTGCTTGTCTGCAGCTTGAGGGGAAGTTCCCCCCAAACCCCTGCACCAATCTTTTTGAAACTTGGCAGGCTTTGTGGCCTCAGTAAGAGCTACCACCCCTGCAGTTTTGATCCCCCCTCCCCATTGTAACACATAGATGTGACATGAGTTTTGCTTTCAAGAATTTTGGGGTGCTGTTTCCCCCAAATCCCTGCACTGATCTTCTTGAAACTTGGCAGACTTCATCCTCTCTGCAGAGTCTACCACTCCTGAAAATTTTATCAAAATCAGACAAAAAAAACCAAAGTTATAGATATTTTATTGTTTTCCCATTATACCCTATGACCGGATCTCCGAGGGGACTCGGAAGCTCTTCGGAAGCTTCCAACTGCTTCGGGAAGCTGAATGAGGCCAGCGCTTTGACCAGATGTGCTGCTTTGGACCCCAAAGTGTCCGAAGCTTCTCCAGACCCAAAACTCTGTCCGAAGCTTCGCACAACCCTATTTAATATATATAGTTTAACCTCTATGTTTTGTATTATGTGTATATAACAGGTCATTGCTTTGGGGCAGTTAAGATAATCTGAAAAGTCTTTCCTGAGAGCATTAGATTGTGGCATTGTGGGTGGTAATGACCTTCCACTTTGGAATTCCCTTTACCTCACAGGTCTGATAAAGTGAATATTCATGGACCTTAAAAGCTAAGTCTGTCTTTTTATCAAGCCTATACTGAAGTAAAAGGAGGCTATGTGGAACTCCCATGGTTCTGACATGGTGATCATATTAGTTGCTAGTATTCTGTAAAATTAGAATATACTTCCTGAGAATATCATTTAATCAAAAATGTTCTTAGGTGTCTAGAGTTATTTTCAGCCTTCCATTGTATTTTTCAGGCCAAATTCAGCAATCCCTTTCATTTTTAATCATTGCTTTCACTGCTGAGAATGTCAAAGAGAACAGTAATTACTATTAAATTCCAGTTTGTAGTGTCTATAATCCCATTTGCCCTAGATTTTCTGGCCAATTTTGAAAGATTCTTCATAATATAGATGCTTACACCTTTAGACGCTTAGAAACTTAGAGATTCATCCTACTTCCATTAATTACAGATATTATCTTTTAATATATGCATATATATTTGTGTACATATACATATCTTTTGATACGTTTATATGTATATAAACCCTCTAAACCTGCAAGTGTATTTGGCAAATCTGTGTATACAATGAGCCTCACCAGCAATCAGCAAACACCATGCTTATTGAACTATATAATATAGGATCATGATTTAGATCCTTTAGCATAGTTTGCTTGTTGGCAATTTCCCTATTAAAGCTAGTTTATATCTAGTGGACTGCATTCGGTGACCTTTTACATAATCATCTCATTTTTATTAAATACAATTTAATTTACTATTTTTGGTATGCAGACCACTATGTGACCTTTAGCTGCCATCTGGCGTTGAGTTTCAGCTCCCACAGAAGAGCACAGTGTATGAAGGAAGTAGCTTCTTGTCAAATATTGGAATCACATGGAAGGAATCAGTTAACAGAAGATTGTGATGTGGTATATACTTATTGCCTTTGTATGTAGAGAAATTGTCTGGAAAATGGAATGGTGATAGCTCATTCATAGTCACATGGATATGGTCTGATTGTCTAAAAATAACAACAAAAAGCAAAAAAAGAAACAAAATGTTTAAAAATATGGTGTTCATTTTGAGCCTTTCTGGTGTATTTTGAAATGTATTCTAGAATATTTCTATGATATGATTACCTTAGGAGCAACTAGGCTTTAAAGACTTCTTTGTTGTAAAATTTTAAACAATGTATGCGTTCTGTCAATTAAGTTATTAGAAACTGATACATAACAAACTAATACAAACTAATATAAAAGTCGTTTATATTAATATAAAATAAATTAAACTAAAATGTATATGTCATTACTTGCAAGGTTAGTGACAATAACAGTTTCACACTTATAGAATGTTAAAACCTGCTATCATCTTTCCATCACTGAAATATGTTGTCACATTTTTAAATTTTAAATTTAAAAAAATACATACATTAAAAATCAATAAGCAAACAAATAATGATGGAATAAAAGGCTATGCACTGGAGACTAGCTTCTCCAGATGATAATACAGAGAGAAGTTAAGCGGACACTGTATGGTATATTGGGTATTAAATAGGTACCTTAGACACTGTCCAGATCATTAAGATTAATATACCTACATGTATGCAGAGTAGTATTAGATATTTACCAAACACAAGTGGGTAGGTCAGTAGTCTATATTTCATTCTGAACTTCCAGCAATACCTATAGCAACATGTAGGGAGCAGAGTTCTGTAGGTACTAGAATTTCCATTTTGTGAATCATTTAATATTTCCATTCATTTCCTGTTAACTGGATATTCGGGGGGGGGGGGGGGGGGGCGGCGCAGGAACTGTTTGTTTGCAAAGAATTGAGATAAATGTTTGTTTCCAGAAGAGGAAGAAGAAGAAGAAAGAAAAAAAAAAAAACACTTTGAGAAGGTATTGGTCAGTGATCAAGGCAGGTGGAGAGGTGGGTAGCCTCCTTGTCCCTCACCAAGTGTGCAGCCTGCCAACTTGCCTAGCTTGGGAGCTAGAGAGTTAGCTGGTTATCTATTATGCTGACAAAACCAGAATCAAACAAATCAGAGTCCCTGGTCACATCAAAAGCTTTTTCCAGAATGGACATGCTCCCATGAAACATTTAATTATTACTGAATCAACATTTTTTCAAATGAAAGTGCATCAGAAATTTTGCATCCAGTTTTACATGGATTATTAGTTCATTATAGTCAGTTAGGAAGACAGTCCCTTCCTAAAATCCCTAAGCAGTCCTGAATGTCTCACAATTAATAAAGTTAACCCTACTTAATGTTGGCAAACCGATAAGATTATACCATATGCCTGTAATGTTGTATTGATAATAAAGTTCATAGATGAAAATTAATAACCCTGACAAATGTAGCAACAATAAGAGAGATTATTTTAATTCTACAGTAGTTTCCATTCTAACTCCTTTGTTTCAGTTGTTTGGAATGCAAAGGTTTTCTACATTGGGATTTACGTTTTCCAGGTTTACTTCTCTTCTTAAAGATTGCATTTTAAAGAGTTTTTTTATGTACATTACATACTGGTAAGTGAGTACAATTTGCATATCATAGGGGTAGAAAATTGGTGCAATCAACAGCAAGATGTAAAAATGCATGTAAGATAAAGCGACAACTTCCTATACTGGTGGGTTGTTTGTTTTTTGTTTTTTTTTCCTTCTCCCCTGCTTACATTAATTCTCCATTTTCCTCATGATATTCCTAGTATCCTTGATACCTTTTTCTTTTTTTTTTTTTGCAAGCAATGTAACAAATTCTCTCCTGGGGCAAAGCAACAGAGTCCCATGATGTTTGAAGAGCTACGCTAATTTACATCTGCTTCAGACTTTACTTTCTAGCCCCATAGCAGAGAAATCTAAAGAAAAACTATGTATAAAATATGAAATACATACTGCTAACTATATACAAAATTGCTACAAGTGTTGTTGCTGACCTATTGACCAAAGTCTTTTTGTTTTGGTATTGCTGGACTATTCTTGACAGTGCTAATAGGAGCATAGATGCCACAAAATATAACTACAAACACACTATGCAAGTTATTTCAATTTGCTCATCTTTGAACTTTTGAATGAAAGCAGGAACATTGCAAACTATAGTGTGAGTGTAGGTGGCCAACTAAATCAAGAGCCTATTTAACTAATTTAACTTTTAGTCATTGCCTGAAAATCTGGATCAAACTGTTGCAGCAAAAGAGCTTGCCAAAATGTCAGCTGAACCAGGAAGTTCCAGCTTATTGTAACTCTAATTGTTAGATGCTTGAGCAACTTGTGAACAAGAGAAAGCTGTGCATGATAATTTCATTTGATTGGTGGATTTCTCCTGCTGTGTCTGAGCAACGGTGTTGATGTAGATTGTTGAAAGAAGAGTCTCAAGCCAGGTGGAATTAATTATGAGGACAGAAAGTCACAGAAAAGTGTAGTTAGAAGATTCAGCTTTTGCTGACTTGGATGATTCAATATTTTGATGGCTTAAATTCCTCTAAATATTTTGGAAGTCATCACAAAGATATTTTAAGCTTGAGGAAACTGTAATAAAACAGTTTAGGTTAAGCTGTGTCTATATTTTCCTTTATTTTAGGAGTAGAGGGAGTATATTATTGCAGACATTTGCTGGTAGATTTTGAAGAACTTGCTGTCATATTTTACTGGCTTCCCTCCTTGTTTCCAGTTGCCATCTTATATTATACTTATATTCTTTCCTACAATTACTTCTGCATACCTTGCAGTTGCCAGAGGCCAAATGAACATTATATGATTGAGAATGAGGGAAGTGTTGTTTATTGAGACATTCTCTCTGCTGAGCTGGTCCTCATGCAGACAAAGACTACTGATCTGGTGCTTGGAGACAGGATGCATAGAACAGGCATTATCACCGATTTATTACACAAGCTACTTACCCTATCTGGCCACAGATGACCTATAATAAATTACTTATAATATTGCTCACCTGTCCCGCAAAGATGTTGTATTCATATTTGCTAAAATAAGTTATTGTATAAAAATATCTGATCAATTATCACTGGACATAAAGTGAAGGGTGCTAAGCACCTATATCTCTGACTTCAGTTAAAATGCATGCTAAGAACCATTTCTCATTTTAATCCTTTACATCTATTTATATTTTTAAAATATGGATGCTCCTTATATATCTCTTTATTTTAATAGCTTAAGTTCCAGCATAATAAATATTGCATTCTCTTGAAAGCTGTTTACCTCAGACCTTAGTCACAGGATCTGACAGATCTCATTATATGGATTACCATAAAGGCTGACTGTGTAGAAAATAGGAAGAGGATGTGAATGCTAGAAACTCACACAATACTGATAGTCTTAGGGCCTTATTATACCTTACATTGTGAGCCTCACTAATGTTGATGGGTGTTAGTGCCAGCTGGAGTTTGGAGTAGTCACACTTCAGGTCAGCAGGGGCCTAGGGGACTGAAAGGTAAGAATCCCCTTCCTCCCATTCCTGGCTTTCTCTCTGTCCTCCAGGACTCCCTGTTTCCCCCCATTCTTATGGACTGTCCTCTGGCCCTTGGGGTTTCCCCCACCCCACTCCCAGGGCTCACCCCTCTTTCCTCCACTCTTACTTGTGGCTTCCCATGCTGTCTAGCCTAGGGGAACAGGCAAGAAAGGGTTAACCTGCTTGCCCAGTCACCTCTGCTGGGCTGCTGCTGTTCTCCAGCTAGAGTCCAGCAGAGCAGAAGTGACAACAGCCAGGGAATCAGGTTAGCTCTTCCCTGCTTGCTCTCTGGGATGGACAGTACAAGCAGCCCCAAGTAAGAGGAGAGGGAGGGTGGGAAGGGGCAGTGAGCAGTATTCTGGGGTACCTGGGGAAAACATTAGGATCAATCCAGGCCAACAGGGGGAAGGAGGTGTTTCCACTAATGTATACCATAGAGTGGTTACACCTTAGTGTAACACCACCTGGGTAACATGGAAGTGGTATAACTTTTCCTGAAGTGGTATAACTTTCAACCACCTCATAAGTACTGAAAACTAGCTACAGACATTATTGTGTGGACAACCTGGTGATAGGACCTCCAGAAATGACCTAAAAGTATGATGTAACAAGGATCTTACAGTAAAATAAAGCTCCAGAAGGAATTAAAGGAGCATGACTAAGTGAAAGAATAAAGCTATAGGATATATGATAGGCACTGTTGACAACCTACAATTAGTGAATGTAATAAACAGTAGGAGAATTGGGGGTTATGGAGGAAAGGGTAAGAGTAATAAGATGTGATTACTTTGGCTTGTGTTACATTAAAAGATGGTGTTAAATTATCAATTGAAATTAAAACAGTCTTCAGGCACATACTGCTATTCAGAATCAAGTGCATAAATATAGCCCCACCATCATAGCAGTTGTTGAAAATGCAATTATTCCCCAGAAGGTGAAATATTTTAATTAAGAAAAAATAAGTGGGGTGCAAAACCAAGATTGTTAAATATCATTCAAATTAATTGTTGAGTGTTTTGCTCTGTGCAAAGAAAGTTAGACTGTTATGGCAGGGAGCCCAATGATTTTTGATGAATGAGGTGAAAAATCCCACTGGAGTACAATCAATCTCAGATAGGAGCCTTGAGCTATTGATCTACCTGAAGTATTATGTTACTAATTTGTAAGGTTTTGGATTCGGGGATGGTGTCTAGGCTTCTCAACATGACTTTAGCACAAAGCTAAAGCAGACAGCTCTAAATTTAAGTTTATTTTTCAAAGGGTTTTTCTTCTTTTTTCTTTCCAAAACCAAGTTTAAATGATTTTACATGACTCATTTACTAACATCCTGTGCTAGTGAAGTTGGGTGAAAGCAAAGGTTCGGTAAACAATTTGTTCCTGATTGCTTTTTATGTTATAGTACTTCTCCAAGAGCCATTTAAATGTGCTGGCTCTGTGTGTACCTCCATTTTCTCATTTCTGGAAGTATGAGAGAGTAACGAAACTATAAAACAATATTCAGAACATGAACAACAGTTAAAAATGCTTATTACAAATGCAAACTGGAAACGTGCTGTCTAAATGATACATTGTGTAAATACTATGCAATGGAAAGTGTAAGTGTTTCTGCTAAGTAAAGATTCTTTTTCCTATGAGGCTTTCTGTAAAGGTACCTCTGACATATCACTATTACATTCAGGCCACCAGCTCTGTTGAAGTCCATTAGAAATTCTACTTCATATAATGCATTTCACTATTACAGAAAAAGTCTCTGCTCCCAAGAGTGAACACAGTAATACATTTTTATGATGTAATTGTCTGCAGCCTAGAAAGCACCTGTTAGCTAAATCTGATTTAGTACAGTGCTGCTGCCACTGTTAAGATATAGAACTGTATAGTAGAGTAGTAGGAAACAAAGTAAGAACTTGATTTTTACAGGAAAAAAGTTCAACTATGACACAGTTCTTGATGTTTTTCTATGGAAATAGAGCATGAAAATATGCCCAATTTACAGTATTTCAAAATGGTTTCATAACTGCCTGCACAGTAAGAATGACAAACAATAATAAACTCAAAATAAGTGTAGGTAATAGAAAAAATATGCGTAAGATATTTTCAAAATACGTTCAGCAATTTGTTTTGTATTAAATCACGTGCCCTTTCCAGAAGAATAGGTTCGTTATAAAAGGTTCTATTTTCAGTCATAGACAGCCATAGATTTATGTCACTATAGCATAGCGAGCATAGCTGGAAAAATAATATTTGCCAAATGCCAAATAGATAGCAAAACTGTGTAGGGCAGGTTCATTTATGGTATAAAATTTACTTTAAGTAAAATAAGCCAAAATAAATTTCATTTGTTTCACTCAAAATGAAGACCATAAAATATACATTAAAAAAGTAACATGTGGAAAGACACACAATTCATGTCACTTAATTGTTTGTAGTGCACTTTTCAATTTTTCCCTAAATTGGCACACTTAAGTTGTGTACCTATGACTCACAATAGCCATAGTTTGCATACCCTAAACTTAGATTTATGCCTGCAAATATAATTTTCATGACAAATACAGGAATAGATTCATAACTCATGAATGTGTTTGTTTAAATATCATGTGAATGAAGGTATCAAAGTTTAGCTGCAGACAAGTTAGGTAGTTAGATTTGGATATAAATCTAAAAAAGACTACCTTGAAAATACATCTTTATAGGTAACAATTTAAGGTAAGCCCCTTTTATTTTGTCCCCTCATATTCACTCATAAAATGAGACTTGTCACATTTTATTTATTACATTAATAATGGTATGAGTACACATCAGACAACTTCTGATTATAATTTTTCTAAAAGATAAAGACAATTGTATATCATTTGCAAACTCCTAAATAGATGGAATTAAGTTTACACATTTTACAAGTTTACATATTTGGAAACTTAAATGATCATTTTTTTCCCTAATCCTGTTGATCTTTGTAACCTTGTTTGGGCTCAATATGCAACTTTTTGCAAGGGAATGCATAATTTTGTACTATCTAGGCTTAACTTAAATGCCAAATAGCTTCAAAAGCATTTTAATTGCTAAAATGAAAAGACGACACACATCAAAGAATGTTTATTTTTCCGTACAGATGCTTGCATAGCTTTTTTAACATCCATTTAAAGCTTTTAGTTAGACTTTATCCTTATTATGGCACCCTTTATGCACTTGTGGCTTTTTCTGCTTTGTTTTTTTTAAGATGGCAACAGCTTGTTTTCAAAATAAAGGAAATTCGAATGTGAAACTGTGCCCCTCTTGCTACAAAAAATACATATTCACTTAAAGCTTTTTCAAATGTTAACTTATTGTCAAATCTTTTTCCCCTAAAAAAGTACATGTAACTTCTTGCCCTGGAAAATATGAACATTAAACAACAATCCTATTTGAAAAATAATCACATCAACTATTTCCACAGCAACTATTACAGCTTATTTTCCATCATCATCATTTGTACTGAGGGCTATTTTTTCTCTCTCAGCTTGCTCCTAACTGCTCTGTAGCTGGACATCTCAACCTAAGTCACCACTCAAGCAAAGCTCCCATTAGCTCCAAGAGGTTTTCTTGGCTGAGGATAGACAGAATAAAGTCAATATTTACTTACAACTCCTGAGCAATACAACTATCTAAATTTGGTGTAGATTGAATTTCAGAACACAATTAGAAAGAAGACCTATTTTGCTGGATTTTTTCTAAATGCTTGGCCCTCTGCTATTGAGTATTTAAATAGTTGGCCTCAAGAATTTTGCATTTAAAAATTGACAGAAGTTTGGATTTCCCACCACCCCCCCCCAAGTTAAAAAAACAAAACCAAATAAATGTGAAATACAGAATTAGTGATTTCCTTCTTCCCAATTTTACTAACTCTACTAACTGTGTGAAACAAACATGAGAGAGAATTACAGTTGGAATGAGAAATACATGTAGGTTCACAAATACTTTGCCGAAAACCTCTAGGGAAATAGTATTTTTTTGAAATGGGAATGTACTTCAAAATATCAAACATTCTCTTTTGAAACTAGTGTTTCTCAGAGAGAGGAAAATGTTATATTCCTTTGTATTCCTTTCTAATCCTATCTTAACCACCTAATATTATTTTAAATATTTGTAAAGTAAACATATTAACTGAACAACTTAATGATCTTAAGGTAATTTTGACTTTATATTTCTGTTGCTTGTCTTTATGCATAGACAACTGATGCATACAGGATGATCTCCACTGGTACATAAGATAAAATACTGTAAGTTAGAATCTGCTTCTGGGCTTAACACCCACCTCCACAGATAAGCATCTACACATAGGAAGAATCCATATAAACACCTACTACCATCTCTTGACTTAAGCCACATATAAAATTTACCTTTTTTCTACATACCTAAGGACTCCATAACCTTATTGTAAGCCCATATGTCAAATGCACCATTTCTTCCTTTTATATATCCTTGATTTCTGTAGCTGAATCAGAGAATTTGGTTTATTCAGCTGCCAATTAGAGAACTTCTCTCTAACTGGGTATTGTCTGGGGACCTAGTAGCTATGCTGGGACCTTGCCCTAAATCGGTCTGAATCTCCTTCAATGAGAATCCTTATCCTCTTTTTAGTTTTTTAGTGTGGTTTGCACTGTTGATTGATTGTGTCACTCTACCCCTCCAGTCTCAAAGTAGGCCTGTGACTTCCTTCTGCCTTATCTTTTGTTATTAGTTGGAACTGTCCAACTTTATAAAGAGCAGGAGCTGTAAGTCATAACGTTAAATTCCATTCTGTACAAATTATAGTATATAATCCTGTAATCTTTGCATTGCTAGTAGAGACCAAATCTACAGTTAGAATGATTAATTTCAGAACTGAAATCTACAGACTTCCAGGCTTCAACTTGCATATCCAAAAAGGCAGCCTTCCCTGCTAAGTAAGAACTTGCATCCTCATGACTAACTTATATTTATCACCCTTGTCAGAAAGGGAGATAAATAGATTGCCCAAGTGGTCTTTTGGACACATTGACTACCTTTCCAAATATATACAGGAAAAAAGCTCAAAAGGTCCTCAGGGACCAATTGAACTGAACTACCTTAAGATCATAGGAAGGACAGGCTGGAAGAGACCTCATGAAGTCATCTATTCCAGCACCCTGCTGAAGGCAGGATCATCCCTGACTAACTCCCACTTGACTGTGAGTTTGTAAAAAGGAGGGGGAGTATGTAGCAGGAAGTTTAGTTTTCTTATTACTTTAAAGGAAAAACTACATAAGATGAAGCCCATGCAACTGAGTGGAGGTTTACTGCCAGAGGAAAGGAAGGCTGTTCATCAAATTCAGAATGGGAATACTTGTGGGTAGCTAGGAAAGTCATGTGACAGGAAGGAGGCAGGGCTTAGGGAGCACATACGTCTAGAACTTGAGCCAGGAGAGGCAATCTGGCCATGAAGTTTGCAGAGGAAAGAGCTTCAAAGCAGGAGGGATGCAGAGAAGCTCTTGGCTGACACCTGTGCTACTCTGAGGCATGCATGTAGGATGCTGCTAACTTACAGGAGAATATAGCTTAGAGTAGGTTGAAGGCTTTGTGATACAGAGAAGGAGCTGGTGTTTGTGTTCAGATCCCATGTGGAGTTTGTGTAATACAGTGAGAGGGCTTATTCCTGTGTTATAGTCCTAATCAAAACTGCCAGTAACTATCAGGGATGTAGGTGGTCCCAGCAGTGCCCAAGTGGGGCAGAAACAGGGCCAGGGAGTCCAGGAACTGAGCAGGGTGGAAACAAGAGGTGGAGCCCAGAAGCCAGGTCCGGCTCCTTTGGTACTGACCATACACCGAGGAGGTGTGAAGGAGGGTAATTCTATTCATGATGGTGCCAGGGGTCAAGGCCATGACCAGAGATGCAGGACTGTATGGGCACCTGACCAAGCAGGAAGGGACCCCGAGAACCCACTTCTACCAGTTCATCTCCTGCTTCATAAACACCCTATGGAAGTCCAGGAACCTACCTATGTACAGGCACACAAACCTCTTACTTGAGAATTATGTCAGGATGGGACTGAGTTATCTGTACTGCCAAAAGTCAGTAGAGCAGAAGATGATAGGGAAGAGATGGTGGACATCATTTGGAAGAGAGGAGACTGGCAGTACCAAAGAGTGCCAGAGAGGGGTCCAAGAGGGCTAGGCTGGCAAGAAAAATGAACTAGGGCTTGCTCTAGGACCCTTGAGCAGCCTCCCTTTCACATTCTAATGATTCCAACAAACGTGTGGAAGGTGAGGGAAGAGGGAGGGTACCCAAGATCTGAAATGTCTGTCTAGCCTCCTCTTGAAAACTTCCAAGAATGATGATTTCACAATTTCCCTAGATAGCCTGTTCCAAAACGTGACTACCCTCATACATAGACAGAAAGTACCTCCTAATCTCCAGCCTAAAGTTACCCTGCTGAAGCTTAATTCCACTATTGTCAGTCCTGTCCCTGACAGCCACAGAGCAGTAAATCCCATCACCCTCCTTTCTGTAATCATTGCCCTTCAAGTATTTGAAGACTGTTATCTAATTCTCCCTCAGTCTTCTTATCCGCAGGCTAATTAACCCAACTTCCTTTATTCTGTCCTCATTGATCTTGCTTCCTAGGCCCCTAATCATTTTGTTGCTCTACACGAGACTCTTTCTAAACTTTAAAAGTCCTTCTTGAAGTGTGTGTCCCAGAACTGGAGAAAATACTCCAGGTTGAGGCCAGTGCTGAGCACACACTAAGAATATGTTCTGATTTTTCAGAATATGTTCTTCTGATTCCTGTTAATACAACCTAGTGTGCTGGTGGCTCTTTTTGCAACCAGAGTACACTATTGGCTCATAATGAGTTTATGGTACACTGAAACCCCCAGGTCATTCTCTGAAGTACTGCAATCTAGCTAATCATTCCCCAGTCTGTAATTATGCATGCACGTATTCTGTTCCAAGTGTAGGACTTTATACTTATTCTTGCTGAATTTCATCTGGTTAATTTCAGACCATTTTTTCCAGTTTATCCAGGTCATTCTGGATCCTAAACTTACCCTCCTGAGTGTCTGTAACTCTACCCAACTTGGTGTCATTTGCAAATTTGCTAAGTATGATCATTCAAATCATGAATGAAGATGTTAAACAACACTGGACCCTGGGGAACCTCACTTGATACCTCTTCTCAGCAAGACATAGAGTATTGATGACTACTAGCTGAGCACAATTATCCAAATAGCTATTTATCTACCTCATAGTACTTTCATCTAGTCAGTATTTTCTTAGCTTATTAATGAAAATACCATGGAAGGCAGTGTCAAAGACCTTGCTAAAGTCAAGATATATCACACTTACAGATCTCCCCCCATCCACAGAGACTGTCAACTTATAGAAAGAAATTAGGTTGGTCAGGTGTGACTTATTGTTGGTGAATCCATGCTGGATGTTCCTGATCATCTGGTTCTCCTCTAAGTGCTTCACAAGAGATTCCTTGAGGATCTTTTCCATGACCCTTCCAGGTATTGAGGTCAGGTTGCCTGATCTCCCTTCTTCTCTTTCTTAAAGATGGCCACTTAGGTTTGTCCTTTTACAGTCATCGAAGACCTCATGTGAACTCCATATCTTCTTAAACAGGAATCAGAGCCAATGCACCTGACATTACTTGAGCTAATTCTTTCAATACCCTAAGGTGTGTCCCAGTTGACCCTGCTGACTTGAAAGCATATAGCTTCTTTAAGTACCCCCTAACCTGTCCTTCCACTACTCTAGGTTGTCTGCCTCCTTCCCTATTTTTGCATTTAACCCCACTCATCTAATAGCTGACCAGATTTGTGAAGACAGGTAAAACAAAAAGGTATTAAATACTTCAGCATTCTTTGCATCATCAGTACCTAGGTTTCTTTTTTGCCTTTAGTAAGGGATCTTCACTTTCTTTCATCTTCCTTTTACTTCACACATACTTATAATATCCTTTTCTTGCTATTTATTCTTTTGTCAGTTGTATGTCAAATTGTGCCTTAACCTTCCTAATTTTATTCCTGCCTACCCTGGTGATACTCTTATACTTTTCCCAAGTAATATAAACAACTTTCTACTTTCTATAGGATTCCTTTTTGACTTTCAAATCATTAAAGAAATTTCTATTTAGCAAGACCAATATCTTGTTGCACTTCCTATTCTTCCATCATATTGGGATAGGTTGCTTTTACATTCTTAATACAGCCTTCTTATGATACAGTCAGCTGTTTTGGACTCCTTTCCTCCTTAAATTTGGCTCCCAGAGGAACCTTTCCAATGGTTCCCTGAGAC